>NW_027488838.1:0-300571 GCF_050948215.1 Halictus rubicundus | reverse complement strand
GATCGTATCCTCTATCCTATCCTATCCTCTATCCTATCCTATCCTCTATCCGATCGTATCCTCTATCCTATCCTATCCTCTATCCTATCCTCTATCCGATCCTATCCTCTATCCTATCCTATCCTCTATCCTATCCTCTATCCTATCCTCTATCCTATCCTATCCTCTATGCTATCCTATCGTCTATCCTATCCTATCCTCTATCCTATCCTATCCTCTATCCTATCCTATCCTCTATCCTATCCTATCCTCTATCCTATCCTGTCCTCTATCCTATCCTATCCTCTATCCTATCCTATCCTCTATCCTATCCTATCCTCTATCCTATCCTATCCTCTATCCTATCCTATCCTCTATCCTATCCTATCCTCTATCCTATCCTATCCTATCCTCTATCCTATCCTATCCTCTATCCTATCCTATCCTATCCTCTATCCTATCCTATCCTCTATCCTATGCCATCCTCTATCCTATTCTATCCTCTATCCTATCCTATCTTCTATCCTATCCTATCCTCTATCCTATCCTATCCTCTATCCTATCCTATCCTCTATCCTATCCTATCCTATCCTCTATCCTATCCTATCCTCTATCCTATGCTATCCTCTATCCTATTCTATCCTCTATCCTATCCTATCTTCTATCCTATCCTATCCTCTATCCTATCAAATCACCTATCCTATCCTCTATCCTATCCTATCCTGTATCCTATCCTATCCTCTATCCTCTATCCTATCCTATCCTCTATCCTATCCTCTATCCGATCCTATCCTCTATCCTATCCTATCCTCTATCCTATCCTCTATCCTATCCTATCCTCTATGCTATCCTATCGTCTATCCTATCCTATCCTCTATCCTATCCTATCCTCTATCCTATCCTATCCTCTATCCTATCCTATCCTCTATACTATCCTATCCTCTATCCTATCCTATCCTCTATCCTATCCTATCCTCTATCCTATCCTATCCTCTATACTATCCTATCCTCTATCCTATCCTATCCTCTATCCTATCCTATCCTCTATCCTATCCTATCCTCTATCCTATCCTATCCTCTATCCGATCCTATCCTCTATCCTATCCTATCCTCTATCCTATCCTATCCTCTATCCTATCCTATCCTCTATCCTATCCTATCCTGTATCCTATCCAATCCTCAATCCTATCCTATCATCTATCCTCTATCCTATCCAATCCTCTATCCTATCCTATCCTCTATCCTATCCTAACCTCTATCCTATCCTATCCTCTATGCTATCCTATCCTCTATCCTATCCTATCCTCTATCCTATCCTATCCTCTATCCTATCCTATCCTCCATCCTATCCTATCCTATCCTCTATCCTATCGTATCCTCTAACCTATGCTATCCTCTATCCTATCCTATCCTCTATCCTATCCTATCATCTATCCTATCCTATCCTCTATCCGATCCTATCCTCTATCCTATCCTATCCTCTATCCTATCCTATCCTCTATCCTATCCTATCCTGTATCCTATCCAATCCTCAATCCTATCCTATCATCTATCCTCTATCCTATCCAATCCTCTATCCTATCCATTCCTCTATCCTATCCTATCCTCTATCCAATCCTCTATCCTATCCTATCCTCTATGCTATCCTATCCTCTATCCTCTATCCTATCCTATCCTCTATCCTATCCTATCCTCTATCCTATCCTATCCTCTATCCGATCGTATCCTCTATCCTATCCTATCCTCTATCCTATCCTCTATCCGATCCTATCCTCTATCCTATCCTATCCTCTATCCTATCCTCTATCCTATCCTCTATCCTATCCTATCCTCTATCCTATCCTCTATCCTATCCTCTATCCTATCCTATCCTCTATGCTATCCTATCGTCTATCCTATCCTATCCTCTATCCTATCCTATCCTCTATCCTATCCTATCCTCTATCCTATCCTATCCTCTATACTATCCTATCCTCTATCCTATCCTATCCTCTATCCTATCCTATCCTCTATCCTATCCTATCCTCTATCCTATCCTATCCTCTATCCGATCCTATCCTCTATCCTATCATATCCTCTATCCTATCCTATCCTCTATCCTATCCTATCCTCTATCCTATCCTATCCTCTGTACTATCCTATCCTCTATCCTATCCTATCCTCTATCCTATCCTATCCTCTATCCTATCCTATCCTCTATCCTATCCTATCCTCTATCCGATCCTATCCTCTATCCTATCCTATCCTCTATCCTATCCTATCCTCTATCCTATCCTATTCTGTATCCTATCCAATCCTCAATCCTATCCTATCATCTATCCTCTATCCTATCCAATCCTCTATCCTATCCATTCCTCTATCCTATCCTATCCTCTATCCAATCCTCTATCCTATCCTATCCTCTATGCTATCCTATCCTCTATCCTCTATCCTATCCTATCCTCTATACTATCCTATCCTCTATCCTATCCTATCCTCTATCCTATCCTATCCTCTATCCTATCCTATCCTCTATCCTATCCTATCCTCTATCCGATCCTATCCTCTATCCGATCCTATCCTCTATCATATCCTATCCTCTATCCTATCCTATCCTCTATCCTATTCTATGCTCTATCCTATCCTATCCTCTATCCTATCCTATCCTCTATCCTATCCTATCCTCTATCCTATCCTATCCTCTATCCTATCCTATCCTCTATACTATCCTATCCTCTATCCTATCCTATCCTCTATCCTATCCTATCCTCTATCCTATCCTATCCTCTATACTATCCTATCCTCTATCCTATCCTATCCTCTATCCTATCCTATCCTCTATCCTATCCTATCCTATCCTCTATCCTATCCTATCCTCTATACTATCCTATCCTCTATCCTATCCTATCCTCTATCCTATCCTATCCTCTATCCTATCCTATCCTCTATACTATCCTATCCTCTATCCTATCCTATCCTCTATCCTATCCTATCCTCTATCCTATCCTATCCTCTATCCTATCCTATCCTCTATCCGATCCTATCCTCTATCCTATCCTATCCTCTATCCTATCCTATCCTCTATCCTATCCTATCCTGTATCCTATCCAATCCTCAATCCTATCCTATCATCTATCCTCTATCCTATCCAATCCTCTATCCTATCCTATCCTCTATCCTATCCTAACCTCTATCCTATCGTATCCTCTATCCTATCGTATCCTCTATCCTATCCTATCTTCTATCCTAGCCTATCCTCTATCCTATCCTAACCTCTATCCTATCCTTATCTCTATCCTATCCTATCCTCTATCCTATCCTATCCTCTATCCTATCCTATCCTCTATCCTATCCTATCCTCTATCCTCTATCCGATCCTATCCTCTATCCTATCCTATCCTGTATCCTATCCAATCCTCAATCCTATCCTATCATCTATCCTCTATCCTATCCAATCCTCTATCCTATCCTATCCTCTATCCTATCCTAACCTCTATCCTATCGTATCCTCTATCCTATCGTATCCTCTATCCTATCCTACCTTCTATCCTAGCCTATCCTCTATCCTATCCTAACCTCTATCCTATCCTTATCTCTATCCTATCCTATCCTCTATCCTATCCTATCCTCTATCCTATCCTATCCTCTATCCTATCCTATCCTCTATCCTCTATCCGATCCTATCCTCTATCCTATCCTATCCTCTATCCTATCCTATCCTCTATCCTATCCTATCCTGTATCCTATCCAATCCTCAATCCTATCCTATCCTCTATCCTATATCCCATCCTATCCTCTATCCTAGCCTATCCTCTATCCTATCCTATCCTCTATCCTATCCTATCCTCTATCCGATCCTATCCTCTATCATATCCTATCCTCTATCCTATCCTATCCTCTATCCTATTCTATGCTCTATCCTATCCTATCCTCTATCCTATCCTATCTTCTATCCTACCCTATCATCTATCCTCAAGTCTATCCTTTCCTGTATCCTATCCAATCCGCTATCCTATCCTATCCTCTATCCTATCCTATCCAATCCCCTATCCTATGCTCTATCCTATCCTACCCTCTATAATATCGTATACTCTATCATATCCTATCCTCTATCCTATAATATCATCTATCCGTTCCTATTCTCTATCCTAACCTATTCTCTATCCTATCCTCTATCCTATTCTCTATCCTATCCTATCTTCTATCCTATCCTATCCTCTATCCTATCAAATCCCCTATCCTATCCTCTATCCCATCCTATCCTGTATCCTATCCAATCCTCAATCCTATCCTATCATCTATCCTCTATCCTATCCAATCCTCTATCCTATCCAATCCTCTATCCTATCCATTCCTCTATCCTATCCTATCCTCTATCCAATCCTCTATCCTATCCTATCCTCTATCCTATCCCATCCTCTATCCTATCTAATCCTCTATCCTATCCTATCCTCTATCCTATCCTATCCTCTATCCTATCCTATCCTCTATGCTATCCTATCCTCTATCCTATCCTATCCTCTATCCTATCCTATCCTCTATCCTATCCTATCCTCCATCCTATCCTATCCTATCCTCTATCCTATCGTATCCTCTATCCTATGCTATCCTCTATCCTATCCTATCCTCTATCCTATCCTATCATCTATCCTATCCTATCCTCTATCCGATCCTATCCTCTATCCTATCCTATCCTCTATCCTATCCTATCCTCTATCCTATCCTATCCTGTATCCTATCCAATCCTCAATCCTATCCTATCATCTATCCTCTATCCTATCCAATCCTCTATCCTATCCATTCCTCTATCCTATCCTATCCTCTATCCAATCCTCTATCCTATCCTATCCTCTATGCTATCCTATCCTCTATCCTCTATCCTATCCTATCCTCTATCCTATCCTATCCTCTATCCTATCCTATCCTCTATCCGATCGTATCCTCTATCCTATCCTATCCTCTATCCTATCCTCTATCCGATCCTATCCTCTATCCTATCCTATCCTCTATCCTATCCTCTATCCTATCCTCTATCCTATCCTCTATCCTATCCTCTATCCTATCCTATCCTCTATGCTATCCTATCGTCTATCCTATCCTATCCTCTATCCTATCCTATCCTCTATACTATCCTATCCTCTATCCTATCCTATCCTCTATCCTATCCTATCCTCTATCCTATCCTATCCTCTATCCTATCCTATCCTCTATCCGATCCTATCCTCTATCCGATCCTATCCTCTATCATATCCTATCCTCTATCCTATCCTATCCTCTATCCTATTCTATGCTCTATCCTATCCTATCCTCCATCCTATCCTATCCTCTATCCTATCCTATCCTCTATCCTATCCTATCCTCTATCCTATCCTATCCTCTATACTATCCTATCCTCTATCCTATCCTATCCTCTATCCTATCCTATCCTCTATCCTATCCTATCCTCTATACTATCCTATCCTCTATCCTATCCTATCCTCTATCCTATCCTATCCTCTATCCTATCCTATCCTCTATCCGATCCTATCCTCTATCCTATCCTATCCTCTATCCTATCCTATCCTCTATCCTATCCCATCCTGTATCCTATCCAATCCTCAATCCTATCCTATCATCTATCCTCTATCCTATCCAATCCTCTATCCTATCCTATCTTCTATCCTATCCTAACCTCTATCCTATCGTATCCTCTATCCTATCGTATCCTCTATCCTATCCTATCTTCTATCCTAGCCTATCCTCTATCCTATCCTAACCTCTATCCTATCCTTACCTCTATCCTATCCTATCCTCTATCCTATCCTATCCTCTATCCTATCCTATCCTCTATCCTATCCTATCCTCTATCCTATCCTATCCTGTATCCTATCCAATCCTCAATCCTATCCTATCCTCTATCCTATATCCCATCCTATCCTCTATCCTAGCCTATCCTCTATCCTATCCTATCCTCTATCCTATCCTATCCTCTATCCGATCCTATCCTCTATCATATCCTATCCTCTATCCTATCCTATCCTCTATCCTATTCTATGCTCTATCCTATCCTATCCTCTATCCTATCCTATCTTCTATCCTACCCTATCATCTATCCTCAAGTCTATCCTTTCCTGTATCCTATCCAATCCGCTATCCTATCCTATCCTCTATCCTATCCTATCCAATCCCCTATCCTATGCTCTATCCTATCCTACCCTCTATAATATCGTATACTCTATCATATCCTATCCTCTATCCTATAATATCATCTATCCGTTCCTATTCTCTATCCTAACCTATTCTCTATCCTATCCTCTATCCTATTCTCTATCCTATCCTATCTTCTATCCTATCCTATCCTCTATCCTATCAAATCCCCTATCCTATCCTCTATCCCATCCTATCCTGTATCCTATCCATTCCTCAATCCTATCCTATCATCTATCCTCTATCCTATCCAATCCTCTATCCTATCCAATCCTCTATCCTATCCATTCCTCTATCCTATCCTATCCTCTATCCAATCCTCTATCCTATCCTATCCTCTATCCTATCCCATCCTCTATCCTATCTAATCCTCTATCCTATCCTATCCTCTATCCTATCCTATCCTCTATCCTATCCTATCCTCTATGCTATCCTATCCTCTATCCTATCCTATCCTCTATCCTATCCTATCCTCTATCCTATCCTATCCTCCATCCTATCCTATCCTATCCTCTATCCTATCGTATCCTCTATCCTATGCTATCCTCTATCCTATCCTATCCTCTATCCTATCCTATCATCTATCCTATCCTATCCTCTATCCGATCCTATCCTCTATCCTATCCTATCCTCTATCCTATCCTATCCTCTATCCTATCCTATCCTGTATCCTATCCAATCCTCAATCCTATCCTATCATCTATCCTCTATCCTATCCAATCCTCTATCCTATCCATTCCTCTATCCTATCCTATCCTCTATCCAATCCTCTATCCTATCCTATCCTCTATGCTATCCTATCCTCTATCCTCTATCCTATCCTATCCTCTATCCTATCCTATCCTCTATCCTATCCTATCCTCTATCCGATCGTATCCTCTATCCTATCCTATCCTCTATCCTATCCTCTATCCGATCCTATCCTCTATCCTATCCTATCCTCTATCCTATCCTCTATCCTATCCTCTATCCTATCCTATCCTCTATCCTATCCTCTATCCTATCCTCTATCCTATCCTATCCTCTATGCTATCCTATCGTCTATCCTATCCTATCCTCTATCCTATCCTATCCTCTATACTATCCTATCCTCTATCCTATCCTATCCTCTATCCTATCCTATCCTCTATCCTATCCTATCCTCTATCCTATCCTATCCTCTATCCGATCCTATCCTCTATCCGATCCTATCCTCTATCATATCCTATCCTCTATCCTATCCTATCCTCTATCCTATTCTATGCTCTATCCTATCCTATCCTCCATCCTATCCTATCCTCTATCCTATCCTATCCTCTATCCTATCCTATCCTCTATCCTATCCTATCCTCTATACTATCCTATCCTCTATCCTATCCTATCCTCTATCCTATCCTATCCTCTATCCTATCCTATCCTCTATCCTATCCTATCCTGTATCCTATCCAATCCTCAATCCTATCCTATCATCTATCCTCTATCCTATCCAATCCTCTATCCTATCCAATCCTCTATCCTATCCATTCCTCTATCCTATCCTATCCTCTATCCAATCCTCTATCCTATCCTATCCTCTATCCTATCCCATCCTCTATCCTATCCAATCCTCTATCCTATCCTATCCTCTATCCTATCCTATCCTCTATCCTATCCTATCCTCTATGCTATCCTATCCTCTATCCTATCCTATCCTCTATCCTATCCTATCCTCTATCCTATCCTATCCTCTATCCTATCCTATCCTATCCTCTATCCTATCGTATCCTCTATCCTATGCTATCCTCTATCCTATCCTATCCTCTATCCTATCCTATCATCTATCCTATCCTATCCTCTATCCGATCCTATCCTCTATCCTATCCTATCCTCTATCCTATCCTATCCTCTATCCTATCCTATCCTGTATCCTATCCAATCCTCAATCCTATCCTATCATCTATCCTCTATCCTATCCAATCCTCTATCCTATCCATTCCTCTATCCTATCCTATCCTCTATCCAATCCTCTATCCTACCCTATCCTCTATGCTATCCTATCCTCTATCCTCTATCCTATCCTATCCTCTATCCTATCCTATCCTCTATCCTATCCTATCCTCTATCCGATCGTATCCTCTATCCTATCCTATCCTCTATCCTATCCTATCCTCTATCCGATCGTATCCTCTATCCTATCCTATCCTCTATCCTATCCTCTATCCGATCCTATCCTCTATCCTATCCTATCCTCTATCCTATCCTCTATCCTATCCTCTATCCTATCCTATCCTCTATGCTATCCTATCGTCTATCCTATCCTATCCTCTATCCTATCCTATCCTCTATCCTATCCTATCCTCTATCCTATCCTATCCTCTATCCTATCCTGTCCTCTATCCTATCCTATCCTCTATCCTATCCTATCCTCTATCCTATCCTATCCTCTATCCTATCCTATCCTCTATCCTATCCTATCCTCTATCCTATCCTATCCTCTATCCTATCCTATCCTATCCTCTATCCTATCCTATCCTCTATCCTATCCTATCCTATCCTCTATCCTATCCTATCCTCTATCCTATGCCATCCTCTATCCTATTCTATCCTCTATCCTATCCTATCTTCTATCCTATCCTATCCTCTATCCTATCCTATCCTCTATCCTATCCTATCCTCTATCCTATCCTATCCTATCCTCTATCCTATCCTATCCTCTATCCTATGCTATCCTCTATCCTATTCTATCCTCTATCCTATCCTATCTTCTATCCTATCCTATCCTCTATCCTATCAAATCACCTATCCTATCCTCTATCCTATCCTATCCTGTATCCTATCCTATCCTCTATCCTCTATCCTATCCTATCCTCTATCCTATCCTCTATCCGATCCTATCCTCTATCCTATCCTATCCTCTATCCTATCCTCTATCCTATCCTATCCTCTATGCTATCGTATCGTCTATCCTATCCTATCCTCTATCCTATCCTATCCTCTATCCTATCCTATCCTCTATCCTATCCTATCCTCTATACTATCCTATCCTCTATCCTATCCTATCCTCTATCCTATCCTATCCTCTATCCTATCCTATCCTCTATACTATCCTATCCTCTATCCTATCCTATCCTCTATCCTATCCTATCCTCTATCCTATCCTATCCTCTATCCTATCCTATCCTCTATCCGATCCTATCCTCTATCCTATCCTATCCTCTATCCTATCCTATCCTCTATCCTATCCTATCCTCTATCCTATCCTATCCTGTATCCTATCCAATCCTCAATCCTATCCTATCATCTATCCTCTATCCTATCCAATCCTCTATCCTATCCTATCCTCTATCCTATCCTAACCTCTATCCTATCCTATCCTCTATGCTATCCTATCCTCTATCCTATCCTATCCTCTATCCTATCCTATCCTCTATCCTATCCTATCCTCCATCCTATCCTATCCTATCCTCTATCCTATCGTATCCTCTAACCTATGCTATCCTCTATCCTATCCTATCCTCTATCCTATCCTATCATCTATCCTATCCTATCCTCTATCCGATCCTATCCTCTATCCTATCCTATCCTCTATCCTATCCTATCCTCTATCCTATCCTATCCTGTATCCTATCCAATCCTCAATCCTATCCTATCATCTATCCTCTATCCTATCCAATCCTCTATCCTATCCATTCCTCTATCCTATCCTATCCTCTATCCAATCCTCTATCCTATCCTATCCTCTATGCTATCCTATCCTCTATCCTCTATCCTATCCTATCCTCTATCCTATCCTATCCTCTATCCTATCCTATCCTCTATCCGATCGTATCCTCTATCCTATCCTATCCTCTATCCTATCCTCTATCCGATCCTATCCTCTATCCTATCCTATCCTCTATCCTATCCTCTATCCTATCCTCTATCCTATCCTATCCTCTATCCTATCCTCTATCCTATCCTCTATCCTATCCTATCCTCTATGCTATCCTATCGTCTATCCTATCCTATCCTCTATCCTATCCTATCCTCTATCCTATCCTATCCTCTATCCTATCCTATCCTCTATACTATCCTATCCTCTATCCTATCCTATCCTCTATCCTATCCTATCCTCTATCCTATCCTATCCTCTATCCTATCCTATCCTCTATCCGATCCTATCCTCTATCCTATCATATCCTCTATCCTATCCTATCCTCTATCCTATCCTATCCTCTATCCTATCCTATCCTCTGTACTATCCTATCCTCTATCCTATCCTATCCTCTATCCTATCGTATCCTCTATCCTATCCTATCTTCTATCCTAGCCTATCCTCTATCCTATCCTAACCTCTATCCTATCCTTATCTCTATCCTATCCTATCCTCTATCCTATCCTATCCTCTATCCTATCCTATCCTCTATCCTATCCTATCCTCTATCCTCTATCCGATCCTATCCTCTATCCTATCCTATCCTGTATCCTATCCAATCCTCAATCCTATCCTATCATCTATCCTCTATCCTATCCAATCCTCTATCCTATCCTATCCTCTATCCTATCCTAACCTCTATCCTATCGTATCCTCTATCCTATCGTATCCTCTATCCTATCCTACCTTCTATCCTAGCCTATCCTCTATCCTATCCTAACCTCTATCCTATCCTTATCTCTATCCTATCCTATCCTCTATCCTATCCTATCCTCTATCCTATCCTATCCTCTATCCTATCCTATCCTCTATCCTCTATCCGATCCTATCCTCTATCCTATCCTATCCTCTATCCTATCCTATCCTCTATCCTATCCTATCCTGTATCCTATCCAATCCTCAATCCTATCCTATCCTCTATCCTATATCCCATCCTATCCTCTATCCTAGCCTATCCTCTATCCTATCCTATCCTCTATCCTATCCTATCCTCTATCCGATCCTATCCTCTATCATATCCTATCCTCTATCCTATCCTATCCTCTATCCTATTCTATGCTCTATCCTATCCTATCCTCTATCCTATCCTATCTTCTATCCTACCCTATCATCTATCCTCAAGTCTATCCTTTCCTGTATCCTATCCAATCCGCTATCCTATCCTATCCTCTATCCTATCCTATCCAATCCCCTATCCTATGCTCTATCCTATCCTACCCTCTATAATATCGTATACTCTATCATATCCTATCCTCTATCCTATAATATCATCTATCCGTTCCTATTCTCTATCCTAACCTATTCTCTATCCTATCCTCTATCCTATTCTCTATCCTATCCTATCTTCTATCCTATCCTATCCTCTATCCTATCAAATCCCCTATCCTATCCTCTATCCCATCCTATCCTGTATCCTATCCAATCCTCAATCCTATCCTATCATCTATCCTCTATCCTATCCAATCCTCTATCCTATCCAATCCTCTATCCTATCCATTCCTCTATCCTATCCTATCCTCTATCCAATCCTCTATCCTATCCTATCCTCTATCCTATCCCATCCTCTATCCTATCTAATCCTCTATCCTATCCTATCCTCTATCCTATCCTATCCTCTATCCTATCCTATCCTCTATGCTATCCTATCCTCTATCCTATCCTATCCTCTATCCTATCCTATCCTCTATCCTATCCTATCCTCCATCCTATCCTATCCTATCCTCTATCCTATCGTATCCTCTATCCTATGCTATCCTCTATCCTATCCTATCCTCTATCCTATCCTATCATCTATCCTATCCTATCCTCTATCCGATCCTATCCTCTATCCTATCCTATCCTCTATCCTATCCTATCCTCTATCCTATCCTATCCTGTATCCTATCCAATCCTCAATCCTATCCTATCATCTATCCTCTATCCTATCCAATCCTCTATCCTATCCATTCCTCTATCCTATCCTATCCTCTATCCAATCCTCTATCCTATCCTATCCTCTATGCTATCCTATCCTCTATCCTCTATCCTATCCTATCCTCTATCCTATCCTATCCTCTATCCTATCCTATCCTCTATCCGATCGTATCCTCTATCCTATCCTATCCTCTATCCTATCCTCTATCCGATCCTATCCTCTATCCTATCCTATCCTCTATCCTATCCTCTATCCTATCCTCTATCCTATCCTCTATCCTATCCTCTATCCTATCCTATCCTCTATGCTATCCTATCGTCTATCCTATCCTATCCTCTATCCTATCCTATCCTCTATACTATCCTATCCTCTATCCTATCCTATCCTCTATCCTATCCTATCCTCTATCCTATCCTATCCTCTATCCTATCCTATCCTCTATCCGATCCTATCCTCTATCCGATCCTATCCTCTATCATATCCTATCCTCTATCCTATCCTATCCTCTATCCTATTCTATGCTCTATCCTATCCTATCCTCCATCCTATCCTATCCTCTATCCTATCCTATCCTCTATCCTATCCTATCCTCTATCCTATCCTATCCTCTATACTATCCTATCCTCTATCCTATCCTATCCTCTATCCTATCCTATCCTCTATCCTATCCTATCCTCTATACTATCCTATCCTCTATCCTATCCTATCCTCTATCCTATCCTATCCTCTATCCTATCCTATCCTCTATCCGATCCTATCCTCTATCCTATCCTATCCTCTATCCTATCCTATCCTCTATCCTATCCCATCCTGTATCCTATCCAATCCTCAATCCTATCCTATCATCTATCCTCTATCCTATCCAATCCTCTATCCTATCCTATCTTCTATCCTATCCTAACCTCTATCCTATCGTATCCTCTATCCTATCGTATCCTCTATCCTATCCTATCTTCTATCCTAGCCTATCCTCTATCCTATCCTAACCTCTATCCTATCCTTACCTCTATCCTATCCTATCCTCTATCCTATCCTATCCTCTATCCTATCCTATCCTCTATCCTATCCTATCCTCTATCCTATCCTATCCTGTATCCTATCCAATCCTCAATCCTATCCTATCCTCTATCCTATATCCCATCCTATCCTCTATCCTAGCCTATCCTCTATCCTATCCTATCCTCTATCCTATCCTATCCTCTATCCGATCCTATCCTCTATCATATCCTATCCTCTATCCTATCCTATCCTCTATCCTATTCTATGCTCTATCCTATCCTATCCTCTATCCTATCCTATCTTCTATCCTACCCTATCATCTATCCTCAAGTCTATCCTTTCCTGTATCCTATCCAATCCGCTATCCTATCCTATCCTCTATCCTATCCTATCCAATCCCCTATCCTATGCTCTATCCTATCCTACCCTCTATAATATCGTATACTCTATCATATCCTATCCTCTATCCTATAATATCATCTATCCGTTCCTATTCTCTATCCTAACCTATTCTCTATCCTATCCTCTATCCTATTCTCTATCCTATCCTATCTTCTATCCTATCCTATCCTCTATCCTATCAAATCCCCTATCCTATCCTCTATCCCATCCTATCCTGTATCCTATCCATTCCTCAATCCTATCCTATCATCTATCCTCTATCCTATCCAATCCTCTATCCTATCCAATCCTCTATCCTATCCATTCCTCTATCCTATCCTATCCTCTATCCAATCCTCTATCCTATCCTATCCTCTATCCTATCCCATCCTCTATCCTATCTAATCCTCTATCCTATCCTATCCTCTATCCTATCCTATCCTCTATCCTATCCTATCCTCTATGCTATCCTATCCTCTATCCTATCCTATCCTCTATCCTATCCTATCCTCTATCCTATCCTATCCTCCATCCTATCCTATCCTATCCTCTATCCTATCGTATCCTCTATCCTATGCTATCCTCTATCCTATCCTATCCTCTATCCTATCCTATCATCTATCCTATCCTATCCTCTATCCGATCCTATCCTCTATCCTATCCTATCCTCTATCCTATCCTATCCTCTATCCTATCCTATCCTGTATCCTATCCAATCCTCAATCCTATCCTATCATCTATCCTCTATCCTATCCAATCCTCTATCCTATCCATTCCTCTATCCTATCCTATCCTCTATCCAATCCTCTATCCTATCCTATCCTCTATGCTATCCTATCCTCTATCCTCTATCCTATCCTATCCTCTATCCTATCCTATCCTCTATCCTATCCTATCCTCTATCCGATCGTATCCTCTATCCTATCCTATCCTCTATCCTATCCTCTATCCGATCCTATCCTCTATCCTATCCTATCCTCTATCCTATCCTCTATCCTATCCTCTATCCTATCCTATCCTCTATCCTATCCTCTATCCTATCCTCTATCCTATCCTATCCTCTATGCTATCCTATCGTCTATCCTATCCTATCCTCTATCCTATCCTATCCTCTATACTATCCTATCCTCTATCCTATCCTATCCTCTATCCTATCCTATCCTCTATCCTATCCTATCCTCTATCCTATCCTATCCTCTATCCGATCCTATCCTCTATCCGATCCTATCCTCTATCATATCCTATCCTCTATCCTATCCTATCCTCTATCCTATTCTATGCTCTATCCTATCCTATCCTCCATCCTATCCTATCCTCTATCCTATCCTATCCTCTATCCTATCCTATCCTCTATCCTATCCTATCCTCTATACTATCCTATCCTCTATCCTATCCTATCCTCTATCCTATCCTATCCTCTATCCTATCCTATCCTCTATACTATCCTATCCTCTATCCTATCCTATCCTCTATCCTATCCTATCCTCTATCCTATCCTATCCTCTATCCGATCCTATCCTCTATCCTATCCTATCCTCTATCCTATCCTATCCTGTATCCTATCCAATCCTCAATCCTATCCTATCATCTATCCTCTATCCTATCCAATCCTCTATCCTATCCTATCTTCTATCCTATCCTAACCTCTATCCTATCGTATCCTCTATCCTATCGTATCCTCTATCCTATCCTATCTTCTATCCTAGCCTATCCTCTATCCTATCCTAACCTCTATCCTATCCTTACCTCTATCCTATCCTATCCTCTATCCTATCCTATCCTCTATCCTATCCTATCCTCTATCCTATCCTATCCTCTATCCTATCCTATCCTCTATCCTATCCTATCCTCTATCCTATCCTATCCTCTATCCTCTATCCGATCCTATCCTCTATCCTATCCTATCCTCTATCCTATCCTATCCTCTATCCTATCCTATCCTCTATCCTATCCTATCCTGTATCCTATCCAATCCTCAATCCTATCCTATCCTCTATCCTATATCCCATCCTATCCTCTATCCTAGCCTATCCTCTATCCTATCCTATCCTCTATCCTATCCTATCCTCTATCCGATCCTATCCTCTATCATATCCTATCCTCTATCCTATCCTATCCTCTATCCTATTCTATGCTCTATCCTATCCTATCCTCTATCCTATCCTATCTTCTATCCTACCCTATCATCTATCCCCAAGTCTATCCTTTCCTGTATCCTATCCAATCCGCTATCCTATCCTATCCTCTATCCTATCCTATCCAATCCCCTATCCTATGCTCTATCCTATCCTACCCTCTATAATATCGTATACTCTATCATATCCTATCCTCTATCCTATAATATCATCTATCCGTTCCTATTCTCTATCCTAACCTATTCTCTATCCTATCCTCTATCCAATCCTCTATCCTATCCTATCTTCTATCCTATCCTATCCTCTATCCTATCAAATCCCCTATCCTATCCTCTATCCCATCCTATCCTGTATCCTATCCAATCCTCAATCCTATCCTATCATCTATCCTCTATCCTATCCAATCCTCTATCCTATCCATTCCTCTATCCTATCATATCCTCTATCCTATAATATCCTCTATCCTATCCTATCCTCTATCCAATCCTCTAACCTATCCTATCCTCTATCCTATCCTATCCTCTATCCAATCCTCTATCCTATCCTATCCTCTATCCTATCCCATCCTCTATCCTATCCTATCCTCTATCCTATCCTATCCTCTATCCGATCCTATCCTCTATCGTATCCTATCCTCTATCCTATCCTATCCTCTATCCTATCCTATCCTGTATCCTATCCAATCATCAATCCTATCCTATCATCTATCCTCTATCCTATCCAATCCTCTATCCTATCCAATCCTCTATCCTATCCATTCCTCTATCCTATCCTATCCTCTATCCATTCCTCTATCCTATCCTATCCTCTATCCTATCCCATCCTCTATCCTATCCAATCCTCTATCCTATCCTATCCTCTATCCTATCCTATCCTCTATCCTATCCTATCCTCTATCCTATCCTATCCTCTATCCTCTATCCGATCCTATCCTCTATCCTATCCTATCCTCTATCCGATCCTATCCTCTATCGTATCCTATCCTCTATCCTATCCTATCCTCTATCCTATCCTATCCTGTATCCTATCCAATCCTCAATCCTATCCTATCATCTATCCTCTATCCTATCCAATCCTCTATCCTATCCAATCCTCTATCCTATCCATTCCTCTATCCTATCCTATCCTCTATCCATTCCTCTATCCTATCCTATCCTCTATCCTATCCCATCCTCTATCCTATCCAATCCTCTATCCTATCCTATCCTCTATCCTATCCTATCCTCTATCCTATCCTATCATCTATGCTATCCTATCCTCTATCCTATCCTATCCTCTATCCTATCCTATCCTCTATCCTATCCTATCCTATCCTCTATCCTATCGTATCCTCTATCCTATGCTATCCTCTATCCTATCCTATCCTCTATCCTATCCTATCATCTATCCTATCCTATCCTCTATCCGATCCTATCCTCTATCCTATCCTATCCTCTATCCTATCCTATCCTCTATCCTATCCTATCCTGTATCCTATCCAATCCTCAATCCTATCCTATCCTCTATGCTATCCTATCCTCTATCCTATCCTATCCTCTATCCTATCCTATCCTCTATCCTATCCTATCCTCCATCCTATCCTATCCTATCCTCTATCCTATCGTATCCTCTATCCTATGCTATCCTCTATCCTATCCTATCCTCTATCCTATCCTATCATCTATCCTATCCTATCCTCTATCCGATCCTATCCTCTATCCTATCCTATCCTCTATCCTATCCTATCCTCTATCCTATCCTATCCTGTATCCTATCCAATCCTCAATCCTATCCTATCATCTATCCTCTATCCTATCCAATCCTCTATCCTATCCATTCCTCTATCCTATCCTATCCTCTATCCAATCCTCTATCCTATCCTATCCTCTATGCTATCCTATCCTCTATCCTCTATCCTATCCTATCCTCTATCCTATCCTATCCTCTATCCTATCCTATCCTCTATCCGATCGTATCCTCTATCCTATCCTATCCTCTATCCTATCCTCTATCCGATCCTATCCTCTATCCTATCCTATCCTCTATCCTATCCTCTATCCTATCCTCTATCCTATCCTATCCTCTATCCTATCCTCTATCCTATCCTCTATCCTATCCTATCCTCTATGCTATCCTATCG
The DNA here is from genome assembly GCF_050948215.1 of Halictus rubicundus. Lineage (NCBI taxonomy): Eukaryota > Metazoa > Arthropoda > Insecta > Hymenoptera > Halictidae > Halictus > Halictus rubicundus. The sequence continues at coordinate 283,007 of NW_027488838.1, read as the reverse complement.
TCTATCCTATCCTATCCTCTATCCTATCCTATCCTCTATACTATCCTATCCTCTATCCTATCCTATCCTCTATCCTATCCTATCCTCTATCCTATCCTATCCTCTATCCTATCCTATCCTCTATCCGATCCTATCCTCTATCCGATCCTATCCTCTATCATATCCTATCCTCTATCCTATCCTATCCTCTATCCTATTCTATGCTCTATCCTATCCTATCCTCCATCCTATCCTATCCTCTATCCTATCCTATCCTCTATCCTATCCTATCCTCTATCCTATCCTATCCTCTATACTATCCTATCCTCTATCCTATCCTATCCTCTATCCTATCCTATCCTCTATCCTATCCTATCCTCTATACTATCCTATCCTCTATCCTATCCTATCCTCTATCCTATCCTATCCTCTATCCTATCCTATCCTCTATCCGATCCTATCCTCTATCCTATCCTATCCTCTATCCTATCCTATCCTGTATCCTATCCAATCCTCAATCCTATCCTATCATCTATCCTCTATCCTATCCAATCCTCTATCCTATCCTATCTTCTATCCTATCCTAACCTCTATCCTATCGTATCCTCTATCCTATCGTATCCTCTATCCTATCCTATCTTCTATCCTAGCCTATCCTCTATCCTATCCTAACCTCTATCCTATCCTTACCTCTATCCTATCCTATCCTCTATCCTATCCTATCCTCTATCCTATCCTATCCTCTATCCTATCCTATCCTCTATCCTATCCTATCCTCTATCCTATCCTATCCTCTATCCTATCCTATCCTCTATCCTATCCTATCCTCTATCCTCTATCCGATCCTATCCTCTATCCTATCCTATCCTCTATCCTATCCTATCCTCTATCCTATCCTATCCTCTATCCTATCCTATCCTGTATCCTATCCAATCCTCAATCCTATCCTATCCTCTATCCTATATCCCATCCTATCCTCTATCCTAGCCTATCCTCTATCCTATCCTATCCTCTATCCTATCCTATCCTCTATCCGATCCTATCCTCTATCATATCCTATCCTCTATCCTATCCTATCCTCTATCCTATTCTATGCTCTATCCTATCCTATCCTCTATCCTATCCTATCTTCTATCCTACCCTATCATCTATCCCCAAGTCTATCCTTTCCTGTATCCTATCCAATCCGCTATCCTATCCTATCCTCTATCCTATCCTATCCAATCCCCTATCCTATGCTCTATCCTATCCTACCCTCTATAATATCGTATACTCTATCATATCCTATCCTCTATCCTATAATATCATCTATCCGTTCCTATTCTCTATCCTAACCTATTCTCTATCCTATCCTCTATCCAATCCTCTATCCTATCCTATCTTCTATCCTATCCTATCCTCTATCCTATCAAATCCCCTATCCTATCCTCTATCCCATCCTATCCTGTATCCTATCCAATCCTCAATCCTATCCTATCATCTATCCTCTATCCTATCCAATCCTCTATCCTATCCATTCCTCTATCCTATCATATCCTCTATCCTATAATATCCTCTATCCTATCCTATCCTCTATCCAATCCTCTAACCTATCCTATCCTCTATCCTATCCTATCCTCTATCCAATCCTCTATCCTATCCTATCCTCTATCCTATCCCATCCTCTATCCTATCCTATCCTCTATCCTATCCTATCCTCTATCCGATCCTATCCTCTATCGTATCCTATCCTCTATCCTATCCTATCCTCTATCCTATCCTATCCTGTATCCTATCCAATCATCAATCCTATCCTATCATCTATCCTCTATCCTATCCAATCCTCTATCCTATCCAATCCTCTATCCTATCCATTCCTCTATCCTATCCTATCCTCTATCCATTCCTCTATCCTATCCTATCCTCTATCCTATCCCATCCTCTATCCTATCCAATCCTCTATCCTATCCTATCCTCTATCCTATCCTATCCTCTATCCTATCCTATCCTCTATCCTATCCTATCCTCTATCCTCTATCCGATCCTATCCTCTATCCTATCCTATCCTCTATCCGATCCTATCCTCTATCGTATCCTATCCTCTATCCTATCCTATCCTCTATCCTATCCTATCCTGTATCCTATCCAATCCTCAATCCTATCCTATCATCTATCCTCTATCCTATCCAATCCTCTATCCTATCCAATCCTCTATCCTATCCATTCCTCTATCCTATCCTATCCTCTATCCATTCCTCTATCCTATCCTATCCTCTATCCTATCCCATCCTCTATCCTATCCAATCCTCTATCCTATCCTATCCTCTATCCTATCCTATCCTCTATCCTATCCTATCATCTATGCTATCCTATCCTCTATCCTATCCTATCCTCTATCCTATCCTATCCTCTATCCTATCCTATCCTATCCTCTATCCTATCGTATCCTCTATCCTATGCTATCCTCTATCCTATCCTATCCTCTATCCTATCCTATCATCTATCCTATCCTATCCTCTATCCGATCCTATCCTCTATCCTATCCTATCCTCTATCCTATCCTATCCTCTATCCTATCCTATCCTGTATCCTATCCAATCCTCAATCCTATCCTATCATCTATACTCTATCCTATCCAATCCTCTATCCTATCCATTCCTCTATCCTATCCTATCCTCTATCCAATCCTCTATCCTATCCTATCCTCTATGCTATCCTATCCTCTATCCTCTATCCTATCCTATCCTCTATCCTATCCTATCCTCTATCCTATCCTATCCTCTATCCGATCGTATCCTCTATCCTATCCTATCCTCTATCCTATCCTATCCTCTATAATATCCTATCCTGTATCCTATCCAATCCTCAATCCTATCCTATCATCTATCCTCTATCCTATCCAATCCTCTATCCTATCCTATCCTCTATCCTATCCTATCGTCTATCCTATCCTCTATCCTATCCTATCCTATCCTCTGTCCTATCCTATCTTCTATCCTACCCTATCCTCTATCCTATCCTCTATCCTATCCTCTATCCTATCCTCTATCCTATCCTATCCTCTATCCTATCCTATCCTCTATCCTATCCTATCCTCTATCCTATCCTATCCTCTATCCTATCCTATCCTCTATCCTATCCTATCCTCTATCCTATCCTATCTTCTATCCTATCCTATCCTCTATCCTATCAAATCCCCTATCCTATCCTCTATCCTATCCTATCCTGTATCCTATCCAATCCTCTATCCTACCCTATCATCTATCCTCTATCCTTTCCAATCCTCTATCCTATCCATTCCTCTATCCTATCATATCCTCTATCCTATAATATCCTCTATCCTATCCTATCCTCTATCCAATCCTCTAACCTATCCTATCCTCTATCCTATCCTATCCTCTATAATATCCTATCCTCTATCCTATCCTATCCTCTATCCTATCGTATCCTCTATCCTATCCTATCTTCTATCCTATCCTATCATCTATCTTATCAAATCCCCTATCCTATCCTCTATCCTATCCTATCCTGTATCCTATCCAATCCTCTATCCTATCTTTTCATCTATCCTCAAGTCTATCCTTTCCTGTATCCTATCCAAGCCTCTATCCTATCCTATCCTCTATCGTATCGTATCCTCTATCCTATCCTATCTTCTATCCTATCCTATCCTCTATCCTATCAAATCCCCTATCCTATCCTCTATCCTATCCTATCCTCTATCCTATCCTATCCTCTATCCTATCCTATCCTCTATCCTATCCTATCCTCTATCCTATCCTATCCTCTACCCTATCCTATCCTCTATCCTATCCTATCCTCTATCCTATCCTATCCTCTATCCTATCCTATCATCTATCCTATCCTATATTCTATCCTATCCTATCCTCCATCCTATCAAATCCCCTATCCTATCCTCTATCCTATCCTATCCTGTATCCTATCCAATCCTCAATCCTATCCTATCATCTATCCTCTATCCTATCCTATCCTCTATCCTATCCTATCTTCTATTATACCCTATCATCTATCCTCAAGTCTATCCTTTCCTGTATCCTATCCAATCCGCTATCCTATCCTATCCTCTATCCTATCCTATCCAATCCCCTATCCTATGCTCTATCCTATCCTACCTTCTATAATATCGTATACTCTATCATATCCTATCCTCTATCCTATAATATCATCTATCCGTTCCTATTCTCTATCCTAACCTATTCTCTATCCTATCCTCTATCCCATCCTCTATCCTATCCTATCTTCTATCCTATCCTATCCTCTATCCTATCAAATCCCCTATCCTATCCTCTATCCCATCCAATCCTGTATCCTATCCAATCCTCAATCCTATCCTATCATCTATCCTCTATCCTATCCAATCCTCTATCGTATCCATTCCTCTATCCTATCATATCCTCTATCCTATAATATCCTCTATCCTATCCTATCCTCTATCCAATCCTCTATCCTATCCTATCCTCTATCCTATCCCATCCTCTATCCTATCCTATCCTCTATCCTATCCTATCCTCTATCCTATCCTATCCTCTATCCGATCCTATCCTCTATCCTATCCTATCCTCTATCCTATCCTATCCTCTATCCTATCCTATCCTCTATCCTATCCTATCCTCTATCCTATCCTATCCTGTATCCTATCCAATCCTCAATCCTATCCTATCATCTATCCTCTATCCTATCCAATCCTCTATCCTATCCATTCCTCTATCCTATCCTATCGGCTATCCTATCCTCTATCCTATCCTATCCTATCCTCTGTCCTATCCTATCTTCTATCCTATCCTATCCTCTATCCTATCCTCTATCCTATCCTCTATCCTATCCTATCCTCTATCCTATCCTATCCTCTATCCAATCCTCTAACCTATCCTATCCTCTATCCTATCCTATCCTCTATCCAATCCTCTATCCTATCCTATCCTCTATCCTATCCCATCCTCTATCCTATCCTATCCTCTATCCTATCCTATCCTCTATCCTATCCTATCCTCTATCCGATCCTATCCTCTATCCTATCCTATCCTCTATCCTATCCTATCCTCTATCCTATCCTATCGTGTATCCTATCCAATCCTCAATCCTATCCTATCATCTATCCTCTATCCTATCCAATCTTCTATCCTATCCATTCCTCTATCCTATCCTATCGTCTATCCTATCCTCTATCCTATCCTATCCTATCCTCTGTCCTATCCTATCTTCTATCCTATCCTATCCTCTATCCTATCCTCTATCCTATCCTCTATCCTATCCTATCCTCTATCCTATCCTATCCTCTATCCTATCCTATCCTCTATCCTATCCTATCCTCTATCCTATCCTATCCTCTATCCTATCCTATCTTCTATCCTATCCTATCCTCTATCCTATCAAATCCCCTATCATCTATCCTCAATCCTATCCAATCCTCTATCCTATCCATTCCTCTATCCTATCCTATCCTCTATCCAATCCTCTATCCTATCCTATCCTCTATCCTATCCCATCCTCTATCCTATCCCATCCTCTATCCTATCCTATCCTCTATCCTAACCTATCCTCTATCCTATCCTATCCTCTATCCTATCCTATCCTCTATGCTATCCTATCCTCTATCCTCTATCCTATCCTATCCTCTATCCTATCCTATCCTCTATCCTATCCTATCTTCTATCCTATCCTATCCTCTATCCTATCAAATCCCCTATCATCTATCCTCAATCCTATCCAATCCTCTATCCTATCCATTCCTCTATCCTATCCTATCCTCTATCCTATCCTCTATCCTATCCTATCCTCTATCCTTTCCAATCCTCTATCCTATCCATTCCTCTATCCTATCATATCCTCTATCCTATAATATCCTCTATCCTATCCTATCCTCTATCCAATCCTCTAACCTATCCTATCCTCTATCCTATCCTATCCTCTATCCTATCCTATCCTCTATCCTATCCTATCCTCTACCCTATCGTATCCTCTATCCTATCCTATCTTCTATCCTATCCTATCCTCTATCTTATCAAATCCCCTATCCTATCCTCTATCCTATCCTATCCTGTATCCTATCCAATCCTCTATCCTATCTTTTCATCTATCCTCAAGTCTATCCTTTCCTGTATCCTATCCAATCCTCTATCCTATCCTATCCTCTATCGTATCGTATCCTCTATCCTATCCTATCTTCTATCCTATCAAATCCCCTATCCTATCCTCTATCCTATCCTATCCTATCCTCTATCCTATCCTATCCTCTATCCTATCCTATCCTCTATCCTATCCTATCCTCTATCATATCCTATCCTCTATCCTATCCTATCCTCTATCCTATCCTATCCTCTATCCTATCCTATCCTCTATCCTATCCTATCCTCTATCCTATCCTATATTCTATCCTATCCTATCCTCTATCCTATCAAATCCCCTATCCTATCCTCTATCCTATCCTATCCTGTATCCTATCCAATCCTCAATCCTATCCTATCATCTATCCTCTATCCTATCCTATCCTCTATCCTATCCTATCTTCTATCCTACCCTATCATCTATCCTCAAGTCTATCCTTTCCTGTATCCTATCCAATCCGCTATCCTATCCTATCCTCTATCCTATCCTATCCTCTATCCTATCCCATCCTCTATCCTATCCTATCATCTATCCTATCCTATCCACTATCCTATCAAATCCCCTATCCTATCCTCTATCCTATCCTATCCTGTATCCTATCCTATCCTATATCCTATCCTATCCTCTATCCTATCCTCTATCCGATCCTATCCTCTATCCTATCCTATCCTCTATCCTATCCTCTATCCTATCCTATCCTCTATCCTATCCTATCCTCTATCCTATCCTATCCTCTATCCGATCCTATCCTCTATCCTATCCTATCCTCTATCCTATCCTCTATCCTATCCTCTATCCTATCCTCTATCCTATCCTATCCTCTATCCTATCCTATCCTCTATCCTATCCTATCCTCTATGCTATCCTATCCTCTATCCTATCCTATCCTCTATCCTATCCTATCCTCTATCCTATCCTATCCTCTATCCTATCCTATCCTCTATCCTATCCTATCCTCAATCCTATCCTATCATCTATCCTCTATCCTATCCAATCCTCTATCGTATCCATTCCTCTATCCTATCATATCCTCTATGCTATCCTATCCTCTATCCTATCCTATCCTCTATCCTATCCTATCCTCTATCCTATCCTATCCTGTATCCTATCCAATCCTCAATCCTATCCTATCATCTATCCTCTATCCTATCCAATCCTCTATCCTATCCATTCCTCTATCCTATCCTATCCTCTATCCAATCCTCTATCCTATCGTATCCTCTATCCTATCCCATCCTCTATCCTACCCTATCCTCTATCCTATCCTATCCTCTATCCTATCCTATCCTCTATGCTATCCTATCCTCAATCCTATCCTATCCCCTATCCTATCCTATCCTCTATCCTATCCTATCCTCTATCCTATCCTATCCTCTATCCTATCCTATCCTCTATCCTATCCTATCCTCTATCCTATCCTATCTTCTACCCTAAAATATCCTCTATACTATCCAATCCTCTATCCTGTCCTCTATCCTATCCTCTATCCTATCCTATCCTCTGTTGTATCTATTTTCTATCCTATCGTATCCTCTATCCTATCCTATCCTCTATCCTATCCTATCCTCTATCCTATCCTATCGTCTATCCTATAATATCCTCTATCCTATCCTATCCTCTATCCTATCCAATCCCCTATCCTATCCTCAATCTTATCCTATCCTCTATCCTATAATATCCTCTATCCTATCCAATCCTCTATACTATCCAATCCTCTATCCTGTCCTCTATCCTATCCTCTATCTTATCCAATCCTCTATCCCATAATATCCTCTATTCTATCGAATCCTCTATCCTATCCATTCCTCTATTCTATCCTATCCTCTATCCTATCCTATCCTCTATCCTATCCTATCCTGTATCCTATCCAATCCTCAATCCTATCCTATCATCTATCCTCTATCCTATCCAATCCTCTATCCTATCCATTCCTCTATCCTATCCTATCCTCTATCCAATCCTCTATCCTATCCTATCCTCTATCCTATCCCATCCTCTATCCTATCCTATCCTCTATCCTATCCTATTTTCTATCCTATCCTATCCTCTATCCTATCCTATCCTCTATGCTATCCTATCCTCTATCCTATCCTATCCTCTATCCTATCCTATCCTCTATCCTATCCTATCCTATCCTCTATCCTATCGTATCCTCTATCCTATGCTATCCTCTATCCTATCCTATCCTCTATCCTATCCTATCATCTATCCTATCCTATCCACTATCCTATCAAATCCCCTATCCTATCCTCTATCCTATCCTATCCTGTATCCTATCCTATCCTATATCCTATCCTATCCTCTATCCTATCCTCTATCCGATCCTATCCTCTATCCTATCCTATCCTCTATCCTATCCTCTATCCTATCCTCTATCCTATCCTATCCTCTATCCTATCCTATCCTCTATCCTATCCTATCCTCTATCCTATCCTATCCTCTATCCTATCCTATCCTCTATCCTATCCTATCCTCTATCCGATCCTATCCTCTATCCTATCCTATCCTCTATCCTATCCTCTATCCTATCCTCTATCCTATCCTCTATCCTATCCTATCCTCTATCCTATCCTATCCTCTATCCTATCCTATCCTCTATGCTATCCTATCCTCTATCCTATCCTATCCTCTATCCTATCCTATCCTCTATCCTATCCTATCCTCTATCCTATCCTATCCTCTATCCTATCCTATCCTCTATCCTATCCTCTATCCTATCCTATCCTCTATCCTATCCTATCCTCTATACTATCCTATCCTCTATCCTATCCTATCCTCTATCCTATCCTATCCTCTATCCTATCCTATCCTCTATCCTATCCTATCCTCTCTCCGATCCTATCCTCTATCCTATCCTATCCTCTATCCTATCCTATCCTCTATCCTATCCTATAATGTATCCTATCCAATCCTCAATCCTATCCTATCATCTATCCTCTATCCTATCCAATCCTCTATCCTATCCATTCCTCTATCCTATCCTATCCTCTATCCAATCCTCTATCCTATCGTATCCTCTATCCTATCCCATCCTCTATCCTACCCTATCCTCTATCCTATCCTATCCTCTATCCTATCCTATCCTCTATGCTATCCTATCCTCAATCCTATCCTATCCCCTATCCTATCCTATCCTCTATCCTATCCTATCCTCTATCCTATCCTATCCTCTATCCTATCCTATCCTCTATCCTATCCTATCCTCTATCCTATCCTATCCTCTATCCTATCCTATCTTCTACCCTAAAATATCCTCTATACTATCCAATCCTCTATCCTATCCTATCCTCTATCCCATCCTCTATCCTATCCTACCCTCTATCCTATCCTATCCTCTATCCTATCCTATCCTCTATCCTATCCTATCCTCTATCCTATAATATCATATATCCTATCCTATCCTATATCCTATCCTATCCTCTATCCTATCCTATCCTCTATCCTATCCTATCCTCTAGCCTATCCTATCCTCTATCCTATCTTATCCTCTATCCTATCCTATCCTCAATCCTATCCTATCCTCTATCCTATCCAATCGTCTATCCTATAATATCCTCTATCCTATCCTATCCTGAATGCTATTATGTATCCTATCCAATCCTCTACCTTATCCAATCCTCTATCCCAAAATATCCTCTATTCTATGCAATCCTCTATCCTATCCATTCCTCTATTCTATAATATCCTCTATCCTATCCAATCCTCTATCCTATCCTCTATCTTATCCCATCCTCTATCCTATCCTATCCTCTATCCTATTGTATCCTCTATCCTATCCCATCCTCTATCCTATCCTATCCTCTATCCTATCCTATTGTCTATCCTATAATATCTTCTATCCTATCCTATCCTCTACCCTATACTATCCTCTATACTATTCTCTATCCTATCCTCTATCCTATCATCCATCCTATATTCTCCACTATCCTATCCTATCCTCTAAGCTATCCTATCCTCTATCCTATCCTATCGTCTATAATATCGTATCCTCTATCATATCCTATCCTCTTTCCATTAATACCATGTATACTATGCTGTTCTCTATCCTATCCTATCCTATCCTCTATCCTATCCTATCGTCTATCCTATAATATCCTCTATCCTATCCTACCGTTTGTCCTATCATATCCTCTATTCTATCCTATCCTCTATCCTATCGTATCCTCTATCCTATCCTATCCTCTATCCTATCCTATCCCCTATCCTATCCTCTATCCTATCCTCTATCGTATCTTATCCTGTATCGTATCCTATCCTCTATCCTATCCTATCCTGTATCGTATAATATGCTCTATCGTATCCTATCCTCTATCCTATCCAATCCCCTATCCTATCCTCTATCCTATCCTATAGTCTACCCTATAATATCCTCTATCCTAACCTATCCTCTATCCTATAATATCCTCTATCCTATCCTATCCAATCCCCTATCCTATCCTCTATCCTATCCTATCCTGTATCGTATCCTATCCTCTATCCTATCCTATGCTCTATCCTATCCAATCCCCTATCCTATTCTCAATACTATCCCATCCTTTATCCTATCCTATCCTCTGTCGTATCCTATTTTCTATCCTATCCTATCCTCTATCCTATCCTGTCCTCTATCCTATACTATCCACTATAATATCGTATCCTCTATCATATCCTATCCTCTTTCCTATAATATCATTTATCCTATGCTATTCTCTATCCTATCATATCCTCCATCCTATCCCATCCTCTATCCTATCCTATCCTCTATAGTATCCTATCCTCTATCCTATCCTATCTTCTACCCTAAAATATCCTCTATACTATCCAATCCTCTATCCTATCCTATCCTCTATCCCATCCTCTATCCTATCCTACCCTCTATCCTATCCTATCCTCTATCCTATCCTATCCTCTATCCTATCCTATCCTCTATCCTATAATATCATATATCCTATCCTATCCTATATCCTATCCTATCCTCTATCCTATCCTATCCTCTATCCTATCCTATCCTCTAGCCTATCCTATCCTCTATCCTATCTTATCCTCTATCCTATCCTATCCTCAATCCTATCCTATCCTCTATCCTATCCAATCGTCTATCCTATAATATCCTCTATCCTATCCTATCCTGAATGCTATTATGTATCCTATCCAATCCTCTATCTTATCCAATCCTCTATCCCAAAATATCCTCTATTCTATCCAATCCTCTATCCTATCCATTCCTCTATTCTATAATATCCTCTATCCTATCCAATCCTCTATCCTATCCTCTATCTTATCCCATCCTCTATCCTATCCTATCCTCTATCCTATTGTATCCTCTATCCTATCCCATCCTCTATCCTATCCTATCCTCTATCCTATCCTATTGTCTATCCTATAATATCTTCTATCCTATCCTATCCTCTACCCTATACTATCCTCTATACTATTCTCTATCCTATCCTCTATCCTATCATCCATCCTATATTCTCCACTATCCTATCCTATCCTCTAAGCTATCCTATCCTCTATCCTATCCTATCGTCTATAATATCGTATCCTCTATCATATCCTATCCTCTTTCCATTAATACCATGTATACTATGCTGTTCTCTATCCTATCCTATCCTATCCTCTATCCTATCCTATCGTCTATCCTATAATATCCTCTATCCTATCCTACCGTTTGTCCTATCATATCCTCTATTCTATCCTATCCTCTATCCTATCGTATCCTCTATCCTATCCTATCCTCTATCCTATCCTATCCCCTATCCTATCCTCTATCCTATCCTCTATCGTATCTTATCCTGTATCGTATCCTATCCTCTATCCTATCCTATCCTGTATCGTATAATATGCTCTATCGTATCCTATCCTCTATCCTATCCAATCCCCTATCCTATCCTCTATCCTATCCTATAGTCTACCCTATAATATCCTCTATCCTAACCTATCCTCTATCCTATAATATCCTCTATCCTATCCTATCCAATCCCCTATCCTATCCTCTATCCTATCCTATCCTGTATCGTATCCTATCCTCTATCCTATCCTATGCTCTATCCTATCCAATCCCCTATCCTATTCTCAATACTATCCCATCCTTTATCCTATCCTATCCTCTGTCGTATCCTATTTTCTATCCTATCCTATCCTCTATCCTATCCTGTCCTCTATCCTATACTATCCACTATAATATCGTATCCTCTATCATATCCTATCCTCTTTCCTATAATATCATTTATCCTATGCTATTCTCTATCCTATCATATCCTCCATCCTATCCCATCCTCTATCCTATCCTATCCTCTATAGTATCCTATCCTCTATCCTATCCTATCTTCTACCCTAAAATATCCTCTATACTATCCAATCCTCTATCCTATCCTATCCTCTATCCCATCCTCTATCCTATCCTACCCTCTATCCTATCCTATCCTCTATCCTATCCTATCCTCTATCCTATCCTATCCTCTATCCTATAATATCATATATCCTATCCTATCCTATATCCTATCCTATCCTCTATCCTATCCTATCCTCTATCCTATCCTATCCTCTAGCCTATCCTATCCTCTATCCTATCTTATCCTCTATCCTATCCTATCCTCAATCCTATCCTATCCTCTATCCTATCCAATCGTCTATCCTATAATATCCTCTATCCTATCCTATCCTGAATGCTATTATGTATCCTATCCAATCCTCTATCTTATCCAATCCTCTATCCCAAAATATCCTCTATTCTATCCAATCCTCTATCCTATCCATTCCTCTATTCTATAATATCCTCTATCCTATCCAATCCTCTATCCTATCCTCTATCTTATCCCATCCTCTATCCTATCCTATCCTCTATCCTATTGTATCCTCTATCCTATCCCATCCTCTATCCTATCCTATCCTCTATCCTATCCTATTGTCTATCCTATAATATCTTCTATCCTATCCTATCCTCTACCCTATACTATCCTCTATACTATTCTCTATCCTATCCTCTATCCTATCATCCATCCTATATTCTCCACTATCCTATCCTATCCTCTAAGCTATCCTATCCTCTATCCTATCCTATCGTCTATAATATCGTATCCTCTATCATATCCTATCCTCTTTCCATTAATACCATGTATACTATGCTGTTCTCTATCCTATCCTATCCTATCCTCTATCCTATCCTATCGTCTATCCTATAATATCCTCTATCCTATCCTACCGTTTGTCCTATCATATCCTCTATTCTATCCTATCCTCTATCCTATCGTATCCTCTATCCTATCCTATCCTCTATCCTATCCTATCCCCTATCCTATCCTCTATCCTATCCTCTATCGTATCTTATCCTGTATCGTATCCTATCCTCTATCCTATCCTATCCTGTATCGTATAATATGCTCTATCGTATCCTATCCTCTATCCTATCCAATCCCCTATCCTATCCTCTCTCCTATCCTATAGTCTACCCTATAATATCCTCTATCCTAACCTATCCTCTATCCTATAATATCCTCTATCCTATCCTATCCAATCCCCTATCCTATCCTCTATCCTATCCTATCCTGTATCGTATCCTATCCTCTATCCTATCCTATGCTCTATCCTATCCAATCCCCTATCCTATTCTCAATACTATCCCATCCTTTATCCTATCCTATCCTCTGTCGTATCCTATTTTCTATCCTATCCTATCCTCTATCCTATCCTGTCCTCTATCCTATACTATCCACTATAATATCGTATCCTCTATCATATCCTATCCTCTTTCCTATAATATCATTTATCCTATGCTATTCTCTATCCTATCATATCCTCCATCCTATCCCATCCTCTATCCTATCCTATCCTCTATAGTATCCTATCCTCTATCCTATCCTACCGTTTGTCCTATCCTATCCTCTATCCTATCCTATCCTCTACCCTATCGTACCCTCTATCCTATCCTATCCTCCATAGTATCCTTTCCTCTATCCTATCCTCTATCCTATCCTATCCTCTATCCTACCGTACCCTCTATCCTATCTTATCCTCCATAGTATCCTTTCCTCTATCCTATCCTCTATCCTATCCTATCCTATCCTGAATCCTATCCAATCCCCTATCCTATCCTATCCTATCCTAACCTCTAGACTATCCTATCCTCTATCCTATCCTATCGTCTATCCTATAATATCCTCTATCTAATCCTCTATCCCATCCTATCATCTATCCTATCGTATCCTCTGTCCTTTCCCATCCTCTAACTTATCCTATCATCTATCCTATCCTATCCTATATCCTATCCTATCCACTATCCTATCGTATCCTCTATCATATCCTATCGTCTATCCTATAATATCCTCTATCTAATCCTCTATCCAATCCTATCCTCTATCCTATCGTATCCTCTGTCCTTTCCCATCCTCTAACGTATCCTATCATCTATCCTATCCTATCCTATATCCTATAATATCCTGTATCCTATCCTATACTCTATCCTATCCTATCCTCTGTCCTATCCTATCCTCTATCCTATCCTATCCTATATCCTATCGTATCCTCTATCCTATCCCATCATCTATCCTATCCTATCCTCTATCCTATCCAATCGTCTATCCTATAATATCCTCTATCCTATCCTATCCTCTATCCTATAATATCATATATCCTATCCTATCCTCTATCCTACCCTATCCTCTATCCTATCCTATCCTCTATCCTATAATATCATATATCCTATCCTATCCTCTATCCTATAATATCATATATCCTATCCTATCCTCTATCCTATAATATCATATATCCTATCCTATCCTCAATACTATCCCATCCTCTATCCTATCCGATCCTCTATCCTATCCTACCGTTTGTCCTATCCTATCCTCTATCCTATCATATCCTCTATCTTATAATATCATATATCCTACCCCTATCCTCTATCCTATCCTATCCTCTATCCTATAATATCATATATCCTATCCTATCCTCTATCCTATTCTATCCTCTATCCTATCCTATCCTCTATCCTATCCTATCCTCTATCCTATCCTACCGTTTGTCCTATCCTATCCTCTATCCTATCCTATCCTCTATCCTATAATATCATATATCCTATCCTATCCTATATCCTATCCTATCCTCTATCCTATCCTATCCTCTATCCTATCCTATCCTCTAGCCTATCCTATCCTCTATCATATCCTATCCCCTATCCTATCCTATCATCTATCCTATCCTATCCTCTATCCTATCCTATCCTCTATCCTATAATATCCTCTATTCTATCCAATCCTCTATCCTATCCTCTATCCTATCCTCTATCCCATCCAATCCCCTATCCTATCCTCCATCCTATAATATCCTCTATCCTATCCAATCCTCTTTCCTATCCTATCCTCTATCCTATTCTATCCTCTATCCTATCCTATCCTCTATCCTATCCTATCCTCTATCCTATCCTACCGTTTGTCCTATCCTATCCTCTATCCTATCCTATCCTCTATCCTATAATATCATATATCCTATCCTATCCTATATCCTATCCTATCCTCTATCCTATCCTATCCTCTATCCTAACCTATCCTCTAGCCTATCCTATCCTCTATCCTATCCTATCGTCTATCCTATAATATCCTCTATCTAATCCTCTATCGAATCCTATCCTCTATCCTATCGTATCCTCTATCCTATCCCATCCTCTATCCTATCCTATCCTCTATCCTATCCAATCGTCTATCCTATAATATCCTCTATCCTATAATATCATATATCCTATCCTATCCTCTATCCTATCCTATCCTCTATCCTATTCCATCCTCTATCCTATCCTATCCTCTATCCTATCCTATGCTCTATCCTATCCAATCCCCTATCCTATCCTCAATACTATCCCATCCTCTATCCTATCCGATCCTCTATCCTATCCTACCGTTTGTCCTATCCTATCCTCTATCCTATCATATTCTCTATCTTATAATATCATATATCCTACCCCTATCCTCTATCCTATCCTATCCTCTATCCTATAATATCATATATCCTATCCTATCCTCTATCCTATTCTATCCTCTATCCTATCCTATCCTCTATCCTATCCTATCCTCTATCCTATCCTACCGTTTGTCCTATCCTATCCTCTATCCTATCCTATCCTCTATCCTATAATATCATATATCCTATCCTATCCTATATCCTATCCTATCCTCTATCCTATCCTATCCTCTATCCTATCCTATCCTCTAGCCTATCCTATCCTCTATCATATCCTATCCCCTATCCTATCCTATCATCTATCCTATCCTATCCTCTATCCTATCCTATCCTCTATCCTATCCTATCCTCTATCCTATAATATCCTCTATTCTATCCAATCCTCTATCCTATCCTCTATCCTATCCTCTATCCCATCCAATCCCCTATCCTATCCTCCATCCTATAATATCCTCTATCCTATCCAATCCTCTTTCCTATCCTATCCTCTATCCTATTCTATCCTCTATCCTATCCTATCCTCTATCCTATCCTATCCTCTATCCTATCCTACCGTTTGTCCTATCCTATCCTCTATCCTATCCTATCCTCTATCCTATAATATCATATATCCTATCCTATCCTATATCCTATCCTATCCTCTATCCTATCCTATCCTCTATCCTAACCTATCCTCTAGCCTATCCTATCGTCTATCCTATCCTATCCCCTATCTTATCCTATCGTCTATCCTATAATATCCTCTATCTAATCCTCTATCCTATCCTATCATCTATCCTATCGTATCCTCTGTCCTTTCCCATCCTCTAACGTATCCTATCATCTATCCTATCCTATCCTATATCCTATAATATCCTGTGTCCTATCCTATACTCTATCCTATAATATCATATATCCTATCCTATCCTCTATCCTATCATATCCTCTATCCTATAATATCATATATCCTATCCTATCCTCTATCCTGTAATATCATATATCCTATCCTATCCTCTATCCTAAGCTATCCTCTATCCTATAATATCATATATCCTATCCTATTCTCTATCCTATCCTATCCACTATCCTCTCCTATCCTCTATCCTATCCTATCCTCTATCCTATCCTATCCTCTATCCTATGCTATCCTCTATCCTATCCTATCCTCAATCCTATCCTATCCCCTATCCTATACTATCCTCTATCCTATTCCAATCCTCTATCCAATCCAATCCCCTATCCTATCCTGAATCCTATCCTATCCCCTATCCTATCCTATCCTATCGTATCCTCTAGCCTGTCCTATCCTATATCCTATCGTATCCTCTATCCTATCCCATCCTCTATCCTATCCTATCCTCTATCCTATCCAATCGTCTATCCTATAATATCCTCTATCCTATCCTATCCTCTATCCTATAATATCATATATCCTATCCTATCCTCTATCCTACCCTATCCTCGATCCTAATCTATCCTCTATCCTATAATATCATACATCCTATCCTATCCTCTATCCTATAATATCATATATCCTATCCTATCCTCTATCCTATCCTATCCTCTATCCTATAATATCATATATCCTATCCTATCCTCTATCCTATCCTATCCCCTATTCTATACTATCCTCTATCCTATTCCAATCCTCTATCCAATCCAATCCCCCATCCTATCCTGAATCCTATCCTATCCTATCGTATCCTCTAGCCTATCCTATCCCCTATCGTATCCTATCCTCTATCCTATTCCAATCCTGTATCCTATCCAATCCCCTATCCTATCCTCAATCCTATCCTATCCTCTATCTTATAATATCCTCTATCCTATCCAATCCTCTATCCTATCCTCTATCATATCCTATCCTCTTTCCAATAATATCATGTATACTATGCTATTCTCTATCCTATCCTATCCTCTATCCTATCCTATTGTCTATCCTATAATATCCTCTATCCTATCCTATCATCTATCCTATCCTATCCTCTATCCTATCCTATCCTCTATCCTATAATATCCTCTATTCTATCCAATCCTCTATCCTATCCTCTATCCTATCCTCTATCCCATCCAATCCCCTATCCTATCCTCCATCCTATAATATCCTCTATCCTATCCAATCCTCTTTCCTATCCTATCCTCTATCCTATTCTATCCTCTATCCTATCCTATCCTCTATCCTATCCTATGCTCTATCCTATCCAATCCCCTATCCTATCCTCAATACTATCCCATCCTCTATCCTATCCGATCCTCTATCCTATCCTACCGTTTGTCCTATCCTATCCTCTATCTTATAATATCATATATCCTACCCTATCCTCTATCCTATCCTATCCTCTATCCTATAATATCATATATCCTATCCTATCCTCTATCCTATCGTATCCTCTATCCTATCCCATCATCTATCCTATCCTATCCTCTATCCTATCCAATCGTCTATCCTATAATATCCTCTATCCTATCCTATCCTCTATCCTATAATATCATATATCCTATCCTATCCTCTATCCTATCCTATCCTCTATCCTATAATATCATATATCCTATCCTATCCTCTATCCTATAATATCATATATCCTATCCTATCCTCTATCCTAAGCTATCCTCTATCCTATAATATCATATATCCTATCCTATTCTCTATCCTATCCTATCCACTATCCTCTCCTATCCTCTATCCTATCCTATCCTCTATCCTATCCTATCCTCTATCCTATGCTATCCTCTATCCTATCCTATCCTCAATCCTACCCTATCCCCTATCCTATACTATCCTCTATCCTATTCCAATCCTCTATCCAATTCAATCACCTATCCTATCCTGAATCATATCCTATCCCCTATCCTATCCTATCCTATCGTATCCTCTAGCCTATCCTATCCTCTATCCTATCCTACCGTTTGTCCTATCCTATCCTCTATCCTATCCTATCCTCTATCCTATCGTATCCTCTATCCTATCGTATCCTCTATCCTATCCCTTCCTCTAACGTATCCTATCATCTATCCTATCCTATCCTATATCCTATAATATCCTGTGTCCTATCCTATACTCTATCCTATCCTATCCTCTGTCCTATCCTATCCTCTATCCTATCCTATCCCCTATCCTATCGTATCCTCTATCCTATCCAATCCTCCAGCCTATCCTATCCTCTATCCTATCCTATCGTCTATCCTATAATATCCTCTATCCTATCCTATCCTCTATCCTATAATATCATATATCCTACCCTATCCTCTATCCTATCCTATCCTCTATCCTATAATATCATATATCCTATCCTATCCTCTATCCTATCCTATCCTCTACCCTATCCTATCCTCTATCCTATAATATCATATATCCTATCCTATTCTCTATCCTATCCTATCCACTATCCTCTCCTATCCTCTATCCTATCCTATCCTCTATCCTATCCTATCCTCCATCCTATAATATCCTCTATCCTAACCAATCCTCTTTCCTATCCTATCCTCTATCCTATTCTATCCTCTATCCTATCCTATCCTCTATCCTATCCTATGCTCTATCCTATCCAATCCCCTATCCTATCCTCAATACTATCCCATCCTCTATCCTATCCTATCCTCTATCCTATCCTACCGTTTGTCCTATCCTATCCTCTATCCTATCCTATCCTCTATCCTATCGTACCCTCTATCCTATCCTATCCTCCATAGTATCCTATCCTCCATAGTATCCTATCCTCTATCCTATCCTCTATCCTATCCTATCCTGAATCCTATCCAATCCCCTATCCTATCCTATCCTATCCTAACCTCTAGTCTATCCTATCCTCTATCCTATCCTATCGTCTATCCTATAATATCCAGTATCTAATCCTCTATGCTATCGTATCCTCTGTCCTTTCCCATCCTCTAACTTATCCTATCATCTATCCTATCCTATCCTATATCCTGTAATATCCTGTATCCTATCCTATACTCTATCCTATCCTATCCTCTGTCCTATCCTATCCTCTATCCTATCCTATCCTCTGTCCTATCGTATCCTCTATCCTATCCCATCCTCTATCCTATCCTATCCTCTATCCTATCCAATCGTCTATCCTATAATATCCTCTATCCTATCCTATCCTCTATCCTATAATATCATATATCCTATCCTATCCTCTATCCTATCCTATCCTCTATCCTATCCTATCCTCTATCCTATAATATCATATATCCTATCCTATCCTCTATCCTATCCTATCCTCTATCCTATAATATCATATATCCTATCCTATCCTCTATCCTATCCTATCCTCTATCCTATAATATAATATATCCAATCCTATTCTGTATCCTATAATATCCTCTATCCTATCCTATCCAATCCCCTATCCTATCCTCTATCCTATCCTATCCTGTATCCTATCGTATCCTCTAGCCTATCCTATCCTCTATCCTATCCTATCCTATCCTCTATCCTATAGTATCCTCTATCCTATGCTATCCTCTATCCTATCCTATCCTCTATCCTATCCTATCATCTATCCTATCCTATCCACTATCCTATCAAATCCCCTATCCTATCCTCTATCCTATCCTATCCTGTATCCTATCCTATCCTATATCCTATCCTATCCTCTATCCTATCCTCTATCCGATCCTATCCTCTATCCTATCCTATCCTCTATCCTATCCTCTATCCTATCCTATCCTCTATCCTATCCTATCCTCTATCCTATCCTATCCTCTATCCTATCCTATCCTCTATCCTATCCTATCCTCTATCCGATCCTATCCTCTATCCTATCCTATCCTCTATCCTATCCTCTATCCTATCCTCTATCCTATCCTCTATCCTATCCTATCCTCTATCCTATCCTATCCTCTATCCTATCCTATCCTCTATGCTATCCTATCCTCTATCCTATCCTATCCTCTATCCTATCCTATCCTCTATCCTATCCTATCCTCTATCCTATCCTATCCTCTATCCTATCCTATCCTCAATCCTATCCTATCATCTATCCTCTATCCTATCCAATCCTCTATCGTATCCATTCCTCTATCCTATCATATCCTCTATGCTATCCTATCCTCTATCCTATCCTATCCTCTATCCTATCCTATCCTCTATCCTATCCTATCCTGTATCCTATCCAATCCTCAATCCTATCCTATCATCTATCCTCTATCCTATCCAATCCTCTATCCTATCCATTCCTCTATCCTATCCTATCCTCTATCCAATCCTCTATCCTATCGTATCCTCTATCCTATCCCATCCTCTATCCTACCCTATCCTCTATCCTATCCTATCCTCTATCCTATCCTATCCTCTATGCTATCCTATCCTCAATCCTATCCTATCCCCTATCCTATCCTATCCTCTATCCTATCCTATCCTCTATCCTATCCTATCCTCTATCCTATCCTATCCTCTATCCTATCCTATCCTCTATCCTATCCTATCTTCTACCCTAAAATATCCTCTATACTATCCAATCCTCTATCCTGTCCTCTATCCTATCCTCTATCCTATCCTATCCTCTGTTGTATCCTATTTTCTATCCTATCGTATCCTCTATCCTATCCTATCCTCTATCCTATCCTATCGTCTATCCTATAATATCCTCTATCCTATCCTATCCTCTATCCTATCCAATCCCCTATCCTATCCTCAATCTTATCCTATCCTCTATCCTATAATATCCTCTATCCTATCCAATCCTCTATCCTATCCAATCCTCTATCCTATAATATCCTCTATACTATCCAATCCTCTATCCTGTCCTCTATCCTATCCTCTATCTTATCCAATCCTCTATCCCATAATATCCTCTATTCTATCGAATCCTCTATCCTATCCATTCCTCTATTCTATCCTATCCTCTATCCTATCCTATCCTCTATCCTATCCTATCCTGTATCCTATCCAATCCTCAATCCTATCCTATCATCTATCCTCTATCCTATCCAATCCTCTATCCTATCCATTCCTCTATCCTATCCTATCCTCTATCCAATCCTCTATCCTATCCTATCCTCTATCCTATCCCATCCTCTATCCTATCCTATCCTCTATCCTATCCTATTTTCTATCCTATCCTATCCTCTATCCTATCCTATCCTCTATGCTATCCTATCCTCTATCCTATCCTATCCTCTATCCTATCCTATCCTCTATCCTATCCTATCCTATCCTCTATCCTATCGTATCCTCTATCCTATGCTATCCTCTATCCTATCCTATCCTCTATCCTATCCTATCATCTATCCTATCATCTATCCTATCTTATCCACTATCCTATCAAATCCCCTATCCTATCCTCTATCCTATCCTATCCTGTATCCTATCCTATCCTATATCCAATCCTATCCTCTATCCTATCCTCTATCCGATCCTATCCTCTATCCTATCCTATCCTCTATCCTATCCTCTATCCTATCCTCTATCCTATCCTATCCTCTATCCTATCCTATCCTCTATCCTATCCTATCCTCTATCCTATCCTATCCTCTATCCTATCCTATCCTCTATCCTATCCTATCCTCTATCCGATCCTATCCTCTATCCTATCCTATCCTCTATCCTATCCTCTATCCTATCCTCTATCCTATCCTATCCTCTATCCTATCCTATCCTCTATCCTATCCTATCCTCTATGCTATCCTATCCTCTATCCTATCCTATCCTCTATCCTATCCTATCCTCTATCCTATCCTATCCTCTATCCTATCCTATCCTCTATCCTATCCTATCCTCTATCCTATCCTCTATCCTATCCTATCCTCTATCCTATCCTATCCTCTATACTATCCTATCCTCTATCCTATCCTATCCTCTATCCTATCCTATCCTCTATCCTATCCTATCCTCTATCCTATCCTATCCTCTATCCTATCCTATCCTCTCTCCGATCCTATCCTCTATCCTATCCTATCCTCTATCCTATCCTATAATGTATCCTATCCAATCCTCAATCCTATCCTATCATCTATCCTCTATCCTATCCAATCCTCTATCCTATCCATTCCTCTATCCTATCCTATCCTCTATCCAATCCTCTATCCTATCGTATCCTCTATCCTATCCCATCCTCTATCCTACCCTATCCTCTATCCTATCCTATCCTCTATCCTATCCTATCCTCTATGCTATCCTATCCTCAATCCTATCCTATCCCCTATCCTATCCTATCCTCTATCCTATCCTATCCTCTATCCTATCCTATCCTCTATCCTATCCTATCCTCTATCCTATCCTATCCTCTATCCTATCCTATCTTCTACCCTAAAATATCCTCTATACTATCCAATCCTCTATCCTATCCTATCCTCTATCCCATCCTCTATCCTATCCTACCCTCTATCCTATCCTATCCTCTATCCTATCCTATCCTCTATCCTATCCTATCCTCTATGATATAATATCATATATCCTATCCTATCCTATATCCTATCCTATCCTCTATCCTATCCTATCCTCTATCCTATCCTATCCTCTAGCCTATCCTATCCTCTATCCTATCTTATCCTCTATCCTATCCTATCCTCAATCCTATCCTATCCTCTATCCTATCCAATCGTCTAGCCTATAATATCCTCTATCCTATCCTATCCTGAATGCTATTATGTATCCTATCCAATCCTCTATCTTATCCAATCCTCTATCCCAAAATATCCTCTATTCTATCCAATCCTCTATCCTATCCATTCCTCTATTCTATAATATCCTCTATCCTATCCAATCCTCTATCCTATCCTCTATCTTATCCCATCCTCTATCCTATCCTATCCTCTATCCTATTGTATCCTCTATCCTATCCCATCCTCTATCCTATCCTATCCTCTATCCTATCCTATTGTCTATCCTATAATATCTTCTATCCTATCCTATCCTCTACCCTATACTATCCTCTATACTATTCTCTATCCTATCCTCTATCCTATCATCCATCCTATATTCTCCACTATCCTATCCTATCCTCTAAGCTATCCTATCCTCTATCCTATCCTATCGTCTATAATATCGTATCCTCTATCATATCCTATCCTCTTTCCATTAATACCATGTATACTATGCTGTTCTCTATCCTATCCTATCCTATCCTCTATCCTATCCTATCGTCTATCCTATAATATCCTCTATCCTATCCTACCGTTTGTCCTATCATATCCTCTATTCTATCCTATCCTCTATCCTATCGTATCCTCTATCCTATCCTATCCTCTATCCTATCCTATCCCCTATCCTATCCTCTATCCTATCCTCTATCGTATCTTATCCTGTATCGTATCCTATCCTCTATCCTATCCTATCCTGTATCGTATAATATGCTCTATCGTATCCTATCCTCTATCCTATCCAATCCCCTATCCTATCCTCTATCCTATCCTATAGTCTACCCTATAATATCCTCTATCCTAACCTATCCTCTATCCTATAATATCCTCTATCCTATCCTATCCAATCCCCTATCCTATCCTCTATCCTATCCTATCCTGTATCGTATCCTATCCTCTATCCTATCCTATGCTCTATCCTATCCAATCCCCTATCCTATTCTCAATACTATCCCATCCTTTATCATATCCTATCCTCTGTCGTATCCTATTTTCTATCCTATCCTATCCTCTATCCTATCCTGTCCTCTATCCTATACTATCCACTATAATATCGTATCCTCTATCATATCCTATCCTCTTTCCTATAATATCATTTATCCTATGCTATTCTCTATCCTATCATATCCTCCATCCTATCCCATCCTCTATCCTATCCTATCCTCTATAGTATCCTATCCTCTATCCTATCCTACCGTTTGTCCTATCCTATCCTCTATCCTATCCTATCCTCTACCCTATCGTACCCTCTATCCTATCCTATCCTCCATAGTATCCTTTCCTCTATCCTATCCTCTATCCTATCCTATCCTCTATCCTATCGTACCCTCTATCCTATCTTATCCTCCATAGTATCCTTTACTCTATCCTATCCTCTATCCTATCCTATCCTATCCTGAATCCTATCCAATCCCCTATCCTATCCTATCCTATCCTAACCTCTAGACTATCCTATCCTCTATCCTATCCTATCGTCTATCCTATAATATCCTCTATCTAATCCTCTATCCCATCCTATCATCTATCCTATCGTATCCTCTGTCCTTTCCCATCCTCTAACTTATCCTATCATCTATCCTATCCTATCCTATATCCTATCCTATCCACTATCCTATCGTATCCTCTATCATATCCTATCGTCTATCCTATAATATCCTCTATCTAATCCTCTATCCAATCCTATCCTCTATCCTATCGTATCCTCTGTCCTTTCCCATCCTCTTACGTATCCTATCATCTATCCTATCCTATCCTATATCCTATAATATCCTGTATCCTATCCTATACTCTATCCTATCCTATCCTCTGTCCTATCCTATCCTCTATCCTATCCTATCCTATATCCTATCGTATCCTCTATCCTATCCCATCATCTATCCTATCCTATCCTCTATCCTATCCAATCGTCTATCCTATAATATCCTCTATCCTATCCTATCCTCTATCCTATAATATCATATATCCTATCCTATCCTCTATCCTACCCTATCCTCTATCCTATCCTATCCTCTATCCTATAATATCATATATCCTATCCTATCCTCTATCCTATAATATCATATATCCTATCCTATCCTGAATACTATCCCATCCTCTATCCTATCCGATCCTCTATCCTATCCTACCGTTTGTCCTATCCTATCCTCTATCCTATCATATCCTCTATCTTATAATATCATATATCCTACCCCTATCCTCTATCCTATCCTATCCTCTATCCTATAATATCATATATCCTATCCTATCCTCTATCCTATTCTATCCTCTATCCTATCCTATCCTCTATCCTATCCTATCCTCTATCCTATCCTACCGTTTGTCCTATCCTATCCTCTATCCTATCCTATTCTCTATCCTATAATATCATATATCCTATCCTATCCTATATCCTATCCTATCCTCTATCCTATCCTATCCTCTACCCTATCGTACCCTCTATCCTATCCTATCCTCCATAGTATCCTTTCCTCTATCCTATCCTCTATCCTATCCTATCCTCTATCCTATCGTACCCTCTATCCTATCTTATCCTCCATAGTATCCTTTACTCTATCCTATCCTCTATCCTATCCTATCCTATCCTGAATCCTATCCAATCCCCTATCCTATCCTATCCTATCCTAACCTCTAGACTATCCTATCCTCTATCCTATCCTATCGTCTATCCTATAATATCCTCTATCTAATCCTCTATCCCATCCTATCATCTATCCTATCGTATCCTCTGTCCTTTCCCATCCTCTAACGTATCCTATCATCTATCCTATCCTATCCTATATCCTATAATATCCTGTATCCTATCCTATACTCTATCCTATCCTATCCTCTGTCCTATCCTATCCTCTATCCTATCCTATCCTATATCCTATCGTATCCTCTATCCTATCCCATCATCTATCCTATCCTATCCTCTATCCTATCCAATCGTCTATCCTATAATATCCTCTATCCTATCCTATCCTCTATCCTATAATATCATATATCCTATCCTATCCTCTATCCTACCCTATCCTCTATCCTATCCTATCCTCTATCCTATAATATCATATATCCTATCCTATCCTCTATCCTATAATATCATATATCCTATCCTATCCTGAATACTATCCCATCCTCTATCCTATCCGATCCTCTATCCTATCCTACCGTTTGTCCTATCCTATCCTCTATCCTATCATATCCTCTATCTTATAATATCATATATCCTACCCCTATCCTCTATCCTATCCTATCCTCTATCCTATAATATCATATATCCTATCCTATCCTCTATCCTATTCTATCCTCTATCCTATCCTATCCTCTATCCTATCCTATCCTCTATCCTATCCTACCGTTTGTCCTATCCTATCCTCTATCCTATCCTATTCTCTATCCTATAATATCATATATCCTATCCTATCCTATATCCTATCCTATCCTCTATCCTATCCTATCCTCTATCCTATCCTATCCTCTAGCCTATCCTATCCTCTATCATATCCTATCCCCTATCCTATCCTATCATCTATCCTATCCTATCCTCTATCCTATCCTATCCTCTATCCTATAATATCCTCTATTCTATCCAATCCTCTATCCTATCCTCTATCCTATCCTCTATCCCATCCAATCCCCTATCCTATCCTCCATCCTATAATATCCTCTATCCTATCCAATCCTCTTTCCTATCCTATCCTCTATCCTATTCTATCCTCTATCCTATCCTATCCTCTATCCTATCCTATCCTCTATCCTATCCTCTATCCTATCCTCTATCCCATCCAATCCCCTATCCTATCCTCCATCCTATAATATCCTCTATCCTATCCAATCCTCTTTCCTATCCTATCCTCTATCCTATTCTATCCTCTATCCTATCCTATCCTCTATCCTATCCTATCCTCTATCCTATCCTACCGTTTGTCCTATCCTATCCTCTATCCTATCCTATCCTCTATCCTATAATATCATATATCCTATCCTATCCTATATCCTATCCTATCCTCTATCCTATCCTATCCTCTATCCTAACCTATCCTCTAGCCTATCCTATCGTCTATCCTATCCTATCCCCTATCTTATCCTATCGTCTATCCTATAATATCCTCTATCTAATCCTCTATCCTATCCTATCATCTATCCTATCGTATCCTCTGTCCTTTCCCATCCTCTAACGTATCCTATCATCTATCCTATCCTATCCTATATCCTATAATATCCTGTGTCCTATCCTATACTCTATCCTATAATATCATATATCCTATCCTATCCTCTATCCTATCATATCCTCTATCCTATAATATCATATATCCTATCCTATCCTCTATCCTGTAATATCATATATCCTATCCTATCCTCTATCCTAAGCTATCCTCTATCCTATAATATCATATATCCTATCCTATTCTCTATCCTATCCTATCCACTATCCTCTCCTATCCTCTATCCTATCCTATCCTCTATCCTATCCTATCCTCTATCCTATGCTATCCTCTATCCTATCCTATCCTCAATCCTATCCTATCCCCTATCCTATACTATCCTCTATCCTATTCCAATCCTCTATCCAATCCAATCCCCTATCCTATCCTGAATCCTATCCTATCCCCTATCCTATCCTATCCTATCGTATCCTCTAGCCTGTCCTATCCTATATCCTATCGTATCCTCTATCCTATCCCATCCTCTATCCTATCCTATCCTCTATCCTATCCAATCGTCTATCCTATAATATCCTCTATCCTATCCTATCCTCTATCCTATAATATCATATATCCTATCCTATCCTCTATCCTACCCTATCCTCGATCCTAATCTATCCTCTATCCTATAATATCATATATCCTATCCTATCCTCTATCCTATAATATCATATATCCTATCCTATCCTCTATCCTATCCTATCCTCTATCCTATAATATCATATATCCTATCCTATCCTCTATCCTATCCTATCCCCTATTCTATACTATCCTCTATCCTATTCCAATCCTCTATCCAATCCAATCCCCCATCCTATCCTGAATCCTATCCTATCCTATCGTATCCTCTAGCCTATCCTATCCCCTATCGTATCCTATCCTCTATCCTATTCCAATCCTGTATCCTATCCAATCCCCTATCCTATCCTCAATCCTATCCTATCCTCTATCTTATAATATCCTCTATCCTATCCAATCCTCTATCCTATCCTCTATCATATCCTATCCTCTTTCCAATAATATCATGTATACTATGCTATTCTCTATCCTATCCTATCCTCTATCCTATCCTATTGTCTATCCTATAATATCCTCTATCCTATCCTATCATCTATCCTATCCTATCCTCTATCCTATCCTATCCTCTATCCTATAATATCCTCTATTCTATCCAATCCTCTATCCTATCCTCTATCCTATCCTCTATCCCATCCAATCCCCTATCCTATCCTCCATCCTATAATATCCTCTATCCTATCCAATCCTCTTTCCTATCCTATCCTCTATCCTATTCTATCCTCTATCCTATCCTATCCTCTATCCTATCCTATGCTCTATCCTATCCAATCCCCTATCCTATCCTCAATACTATCCCATCCTCTATCCTATCCGATCCTCTATCCTATCCTACCGTTTGTCCTATCCTATCCTCTATCTTATAATATCATATATCCTACCCTATCCTCTATCCTATCCTATCCTCTATCCTATAATATCATATATCCTATCCTATCCTCTATCCTATCGTATCCTCTATCCTATCCCATCATCTATCCTATCCTATCCTCTATCCTATCCAATCGTCTATCCTATAATATCCTCTATCCTATCCTATCCTCTATCCTATAATATCATATATCCTATCCTATCCTCTATCCTATCCTATCCTCTATCCTATCGTATCCTCTATCCTATCGTATCCTCTATCCTATCCCATCCTCTAACGTATCCTATCATCTATCCTATCCTATCCTATATCCTATAATATCCTGTGTCCTATCCTATACTCTATCCTATCCTATCCTCTGTCCTATCCTATCCTCTATCCTATCCTATCCCCTATCCTATCGTATCCTCTATCCTATCCAATCCTCCAGCCTATCCTATCCTCTATCCTATCCTATCGTCTATCCTATAATATCCTCTATCCTATCCTATCCTCTATCCTATAATATCATATATCCTATCCTATCCTCTATCCTATCCTATCCTCTATCCTATCCTATCCTCTATCCTATCCTATCCTCTATCCTATAATATCATATATCCTATCCTATCCTCTATCCTATCCTATCCTCTACCCTATCCTATCCTCTATCCTATAATATCATATATCCTATCCTATTCTCTATCCTATCCTATCCACTATCCTCTCCTATCCTCTATCCTATCCTATCCTCTATCCTATCCTATCCTCCATCCTATAATATCCTCTATCCTAACCAATCCTCTTTCCTATCCTATCCTCTATCCTATTCTATCCTCTATCCTATCCTATCCTCTATCCTATCCTATGCTCTATCCTATCCAATCCCCTATCCTATCCTCAATACTATCCCATCCTCTATCCTATCCTATCCTCTATCCTATCCTACCGTTTGTCCTATCCTATCCTCTATCCTATCCTATCCTCTATCCTATCGTACCCTCTATCCTATCCTATCCTCCATAGTATCCTATCCTCTATCCTATCCTCTATCCTATCCTATCCTGAATCCTATCCAATCCCCTATCCTATCCTATCCTATCCTAACCTCTAGTCTATCCTATCCTCTATCCTATCCTATCGTCTATCCTATAATATCCTGTATCTAATCCTCTATGCTATCGTATCCTCTGTCCTTTCCCATCCTCTAACTTATCCTATCATCTATCCTATCCTATCCTATATCCTGTAATATCCTGTATCCTATCCTATACTCTATCCTATCCTATCCTCTGTCCTATCCTATCCTCTATCCTATCCTATCCTCTGTCCTATCGTATCCTCTATCCTATCCCATCCTCTATCCTATCCTATCCTCTATCCTATCCAATCGTCTATCCTATAATATCCTCTATCCTATCCTATCCTCTATCCTATAATATCATATATCCTATCCTATCCTCTATCCTATCCTATCCTCTATCCTATAATATCATATATCCTATCCTATCCTCTATCCTATCCTATCCTCTATCCTATAATATCATATATCCTATCCTATCCTCTATCCTATCCTATCCTCTATCCTATAATATAATATATCCAATCCTATTCTGTATCCTATAATATCCTCTATCCTATCCTATCCAATCCCCTATCCTATCCTCTATCCTATCCTATCCTGTATCCTATCGTATCCTCTAGCCTATCCTATCCTCTATCCTATCCTCCCGTTTGTCTTATCCTATGCTCTATCCTATCCTATCCTCTATCCTATCGTATCCTCTATCCTATCGTATCCTCTATCCTATCGTATCCTCTATCCTATCCCATCCTCTAACGTATCCTATCATCTATCCTATCCTATCCTATATCCTATAATATCCTGTATCCTATCCTATACTCAATCCTATCCTATCCTCTATCCTATCCTATCCTCAATCCTATCCAATCCCCTATCGTATCCTATCCTCTATCCTATTCCAATCCTGTATCCTATCCAATCCCCTATCCTATCCTCAATCCTATCCTATCCTCTATCTTATAATATCCTCTATCCTATCCAATCCTCTATCCTATCCTCTATCCTATCATCCATCCTATATTATCCACTATCCTATCCTATCCTCTAACCTACCCTATCCTCTATCCTATCCTATCGTCTATAATATCGTGTCCTCTATCATATCCTATCCTCTTTCCAATAATAGCATGTATACTATGCTATTCTCTATCCTATCCTATCCTCTATCCTATCCTATCGTCTATCCTATAATATCTTCTATCCTATCCTATCATCTACCCTAAAATATCCTCTATACGATCCAATCCTCTATCTTGTCCTCTATCCTATCCTCTATACTATCCTCTATCCTATCCTCTATCCTATAATATCCTCTATACTATCCAATCCTCTATCCTGTCCTCTATACTATCCTCTATACTATCCTCTATCCTATCCTCTATCCTATCATCCATCCTATATTATCCACTATCCTATCCTATCCTCTAAGCTATCCTATCCTCTATCCTATCCTATCGTCTATAATATCGTATCCTCTATCATATCCTATCCTCTTTCCATTAATATCATGTATACTATGCTATTCTCTATCCTATCCTATCCTCTATCCTATCCTATCGTCTATCCTATAATATCCTCTATCCTATCCTATCCTCTATCCTATAATATCCTCTATCCTATCCTATACTCTATCCCATAATATCCTGTATCGTATCCTATCCTCTATCCTATCTTCTATCCTATCCGCTATCCTATCCCGTCCTCAATCCTATCCTGTATCCTATCCAACCCTCTATCCTATCCAATCCTCTATCCTATCCTCTATCCTATCCTATCCTCAATCCTATCCTATCCTCTATTGTATCCTACCGTTTGTCCTATCCTATCTTCTAGCCTATCCTATCCTCTATCGTATCCTACCGATTGTCCTATCATATCCTCTAATCTATCCTATCCTCTATCCTATCGTATCCTCTATCCTATCCTATCCTCTATCCTATCCTATCGTCTATCCTATAATATCCTCTATCCTATCCTATCCTCCATCCTATCCAATCCCCTATCCTATCCTCAATCTTATCCTATCCTCCATCCTATAATATCCTCTATCCTATCCAATCGTCTATCCTATAATATCCTCTATCCTATCCTATCCTCTATCCTATCCTATCATCTATCCTATCCTATCCTCTATCCTATCCTATCCTCTATCCTATAATATCCTCTATTCTATCCAATTCTCTATCCTATTCTCTATCCTAACCTCTATCCCATCCAATCCCCTATCCTATCCTCCATCCTATAATATCCTCTATCCTATCCAATCCTCTATCCTATCCTATCCTCTATGCTATAATATCATATATCGTATCCTATTCTCTATCCTATCCTATCCTCTATCCTATCCTATCCTCTATCCTATCCTATCATCTATCCTATCCTATCCTCTATCCTATAATATCCTCTATCCTATCCTATACTCTATCCAATCCAATCCTCTATCCTATCCTATCCTCCATAGTATCCTATCCTCTATCCTATCCTATCCTCTATCATATCCTATCCTCTATCCTATCCTATCATATCCTATCCTCCAGCATAACCTATCCTCTATCCTATCCTATACTCTATCCTAAAATATCCTCTATCCTATCCAATCCTCTATCCTATCCTCTATCCTATCCAATCCTCTATCCTATAACATCCAATATTCTATCCAGTACTCTATCCTATAACATCCAATATTCTATCCAATACTCTATCCTATACTATCCTCTATCCGATCCTATCCTCTATCCTATCCTATCCTCTATCCTATCCTATCCTCTATCCTATGCTATCCTCTATCCTATCCTATCCTCAATCCTATCCTATCCCCTAACCTATACTATCCTCTATCCTATTCCAATCCTCTATCCAATCCAATCCCCTATCCTATCCTGAATCCTATCCTATCCCCTATCCTATCCTATCCTATCGTATCCTCTAGCCTATCCTATCCTCTATCCTATCCTCCCGTTTGTCTTATCCTATCCTCTATCCTATCCTATCCTCTATCCTATCGTATCCTCTATCCTATCGTATCCTCTATCCTATCCCATCCTCTAACGTATCCTATCATCTATCCTATCCTATCCTATATCCTATAATATCCTGTATCCTATCCTATACTCAATCCTATCGTATCCTCTATCCTATCCTATCCTCTATCCTATCCTATCGTCTATCCTATAATATCCTCTATCTAATCCTCTATCGAATCCTATCCTCTATCCTATCGTATCCTCTATCCTATCCCATCCTCTATCCTATCCTATCCTCTATCCTATCCAATCGTCTATCCTATAATATCCTCTATCCTATAATATCATATATCCTATCCTATCCTCTATCCTATCCTATCCTCTATCCTATTCCATCCTCTATCCTATCCTATCCTCTATCCTATCCTATGCTCTATCCTATCCAATCCCCTATCCTATCCTCAATACTATCCCATCCTCTATCCTATCCGATCCTCTATCCTATCCTACCGTTTGTCCTATCCTATCCTCTATCCTATCATATCCTCTATCTTATAATATCATATATCCTACCCCTATCCTCTATCCTATCCTATCCTCTATCCTATAATATCATATATCCTATCCTATCCTCTATCCTATTCTATCCTCTATCCTATCCTATCCTCTATCCTATCCTATCCTCTATCCTATCCTACCGTTTGTCCTATCCTATCCTCTATCCTATCCTATCCTCTATCCTATAATATCATATATCCTATCCTATCCTATATCCTATCCTATCCTCTATCCTATCCTATCCTCTATCCTATCCTATCCTCTAGCCTATCCTATCCTCTATCATATCCTATCCCCTATCCTATCCTATCATCTATCCTATCCTATCCTCTATCCTCTCCTATCCTCTATCCTATAATATCCTCTATTCTATCCAATCCTCTATCCTATCCTCTATCCTATCCTCTATCCCATCCAATCCCCTATCCTATCCTCCATCCTATAATATCCTCTATCCTATCCAATCCTCTTTCCTATCCTATCCTCTATCCTATTCTATCCTCTATCCTATCCTATCCTCTATCCTATCCTATCCTCTATCCTATCCTACCGTTTGTCCTATCCTATGCTCTATCCTATCCTATCCTCTATCCTATAATATCATATATCCTATCCTATCCTATATCCTATCCTATCCTCTATCCTATCCTATCCTCTATCCTAACCTATCCTCTAGCCTATCCTATCGTCTATCCTATCCTATCCCCTATCCTATCCTATCGTCTATCCTATAATATCCTCTATCTAATCCTCTATCCTATCCTATCATCTATCCTATCGTATCCTCTGTCCTTTCCCATCCTCTAACGTATCCTATCATCTATCCTATCCTATCCTATATCCTATAATATCCTGTGTCCTATCCTATACTCTATCCTATCCTATCCTCTGTCCTATCCTATCCTCTATCCTATCCTATCCCCTATCCTATCGTATCCTCTATCCTATCCCATCCTCTATAATATCCTATCCTCTATCCTATCCAATCGTCTATCCTATAATATCCTCTATCCTATCCTATCCTCTATCCTATAATATCATATATCCTATCCTATCCTCTATCCTATCATATCCTCTATCCTATAATATCATATATCCTATCCTATCCTCAATCCTATAATATCATATATCCTATCCTATCCTCTATCCTAAGCTATCCTCTATCCTATAATATCATATATCCTATCCTATTCTCTATCCTATCCTATCCACTATCCTCTCCTATCCTCTATCCTATCCTATCCTCTATCCTATCCTATCCTCTATCCTATGCTATCCTCTATCCTATCCTATCCTCAATCCTATCCTATCCCCTATCCTATACTATCCTCTATCCTATTCCAATCCTCTATCCAATCCAATCCCCTATCCTATCCTGAATCCTATCCTATCCCCTATCCTATCCTATCCTATCGTATCCTCTAGCCTATCCTATCCTATATCCTATCGTATCCTCTATCCTATCCCATCCTCTATCCTATCCTATCCTCTATCCTATCCAATCGACTATCCTATAATATCCTCTATCCTATAATATCATATATCCTATCCTATCCTCTATCCTACCCTATCCTCGATCCTAATCTATCCTCTATCCTATAATATCATATATCCTATCCTATCCTCTATCCTATAATATCATATATCCTATCCTATCCTCTATCCTATCCTCTATCCTATCCTCTATCCCATCCAATCCCCTATCCTATCCTCCATCCTATACTATCCTCTATCCTATCCAATCCTCTTTCCTATCCTATCCTCTATCCTATTCTATCCTCTATCCTATCCTATCCTCTATCCTATCCTATGCTCTATCCTATCCAATCCCCTATCCTATCCTCAATACTATCCCATCCTCTATCCTATCCGATCCTCTATCCTATCCTACCGTTTGTCCTATCCTATCCTCTATCTTATAATATCATATATCCTACCCTATCCTCTATCCTATCCTATCCTCTATCCTATAATATCATATATCCTATCCTATCCTCTATCCTATCGTATCCTCTATCCTATCCCATCCTCTATCCTATCCTATACTCTATCCTATCCAATCGTCTATCCTATAATATCCTCTATCCTATCCTATCCTCTATCCTATAATATCATATATCCTATCCTATCCTCTATCCTATCCTATCCTCTATCCTATAATATCATATATCCTATCCTATCCTCTATCCTATAATATCATATATCCTATCCTATCCTCTATCCTAAGCTATCCTCTATCCTATCCTATTCTCTATCCTATCCTATCCACTATCCTCTCCTATCCTCTATCCTATCCTATCCTCTATCCTATCCTATCCTCTATCCTATGCTATCCTCTATCCTATCCTATCCTCAATCCTACCCTATCCCCTATCCTATACTATCCTCTATCCTATTCCAATCCTCTATCCAATTCAATCACCTATCCTATCCTGAATCATATCCTATCCCCTATCCTATCCTATCCTATCGTATCCTCTAGCCTATCCTATCCTCTATCCTATCCTACCGTGTGTCCTATCCTATCCTCTATCCTATCCTATCCTCTATCCTATCGTATCCTGTATCCTATCGTATCCTCTATCCTATCCCATCCTCTAACGTATCCTATCATCTATCCTATCCTATCCTATATCCTATAATATCCTGTGTCCTATCCTATACTCTATCCTATCCTATCCTCTGTCCTATCCTATCCTCTATCCTATCCTATCCCCTATCCTATCGTATCCTCTATCCTATCCAATCCTCCAGCCTATCCTATCCTCTATCCTATCCTATCGTCTATCCTATAATATCCTCTATCCTATCCTATCCTCTATCCTATAATATCATATATCCTATCCCATCCTCTATCCTATCCTATCCTCTATCCTATCGTACCCTCTATCCTATCCTATCCTCCATAGTATCCTATCCTCCATAGTATCCTATCCTCTATCCTATCCTCTATCCTATCCTATCCTGAATCCTATCCAATCCCCTATCCTATCCTATCCTATCCTAACCTCTAGTCTATCCTATCCTCTATCCTATCCTATCGTCTATCCTATAATATCCTGTATCTAATCCTCTATGCTATCGTATCCTCTGTCCTTTCCCATCATCTAACTTATCCTATCATCTATCCTATCCTATCCTATATCCTGTAATATCCTGTATCCTATCGTATACTCTATCCTATCCTATCCTCTGACCTATCCTACCCTCTATCCTATCCTATCCTCTGTCCTATCGTATCCTCTATCCTATCCCATCCTCTATCCTATCCTATCCTCTATCCTATCCAATCGTCTATCCTATAATATCCTCTATCCTATCCTATCCTCTATCCTATAATATCATATATCCTATCCTATCCTCTATCCTATCCTATCCTCTATCCTATAATATCATATATCCTATCCTATCCTCTATCCTATCCTATCCTCTATCCTATAATATCATATATCCTATCCTATCCTCTATCCTATAATATCATATATCCAATCCTATTCTGTATCCTATAATATCCTCTATCCTATCCTATCCAATCCCCTATCCTATCCTCTATCCTATCCTATCCTGTATCCTATCGTATCCTCTAGCCTATCCTATCCTCTATCCTATCCTCCCGTTTGTCTTATCCTATGCTCTATCCTATCCTATCCTCTATCCTATCGTATCCTCTATCCTATCGTATCCTCTATCCTATCCCATCCTCTAACGTATCCTATCATCTATCCTATCCTATCCTATATCCTATAATATCCTGTATCCTATCCTATACTCAATCCTATCCTATCCTCTATCCTATCCTATCCTCAATCCTATCCTATCCCCTATCGTATCCTATCCTCTATCCTATTCCAATCCTGTATCCTATCCAATCCCCTATCCTATCCTCAATCCTATCCTATCCTCTATCTTATAATATCCTCTATCCTATCCAATCCTCTATCCTATCCTCTATCCTATCATCCATCCTATATTATCCACTATCCTATCCTATCCTCTAAGCTATCCTATCCTCTATCCTATCCTATCGTCTATAATATCGTATCCTCTATCATATCCTATCCTCTTTCCATTAATATCATGTATACTATGCTATTCTCTATCCTATCCTATCCTCTATCCTATCCTATCGTCTATCCTATAATATCCTCTATCCTATCCTATCCTCTATCCTATAATATCCTCTATCCTATCCTATACTCTATCCCATAATATCCTGTATCGTATCCTATCCTCTATCCTATCTTCTATCCTATCCGCTATCCTATCCCGTCCTCAATCCTATCCTGTATCCTATCCAACCCTCTATCCTATCCAATCCTCTATCCTATCCTCTATCCTATCCTATCCTCAATCCTATCCTATCCTCTATTGTATCCTACCGTTTGTCCTATCCTATCTTCTAGCCTATCCTATCCTCTATCGTATCCTACCGATTGTCCTATCATATCCTCTATTCTATCCTATCCTCTATCCTATCGTATCCTCTATCCTATCCTATCCTCTATCCTATCCTATCGTCTATCCTATAATATCCTCTATCCTATCCTATCCTCCATCCTATCCAATCCCCTATCCTATCCTCAATCTTATCCTATCCTCCATCCTATAATATCCTCTATCCTATCCAATCGTCTATCCTATAATATCCTCTATCCTATCCTATCCTCTATCCTATCCTATCATCTATCCTATCCTATCCTCTATCCTATCCTATGCTCCATCCTATCCAGTCCCCTATCCTATCCTCAATACTATCCCATCCTCTATCCTATCCTATCCTCTATCCTATAATATCTTCTATCCTATCCAATCCTCTATCCTATCCTCTATCCTATCTTCTATCCTATCCAATCCTCTATCCTATCCTATCCTCTATCCTATCATATCCTCAATGCATTCCTGTATCCTATCCAATCCTCTATCCTATCCTATCCTCTATGCTATAATATCATATATCGTATCCTATTCTCT
The DNA here is from genome assembly GCF_050948215.1 of Halictus rubicundus. NCBI lineage: Eukaryota > Metazoa > Arthropoda > Insecta > Hymenoptera > Halictidae > Halictus > Halictus rubicundus. The sequence goes on along the minus strand of NW_027488838.1, from coordinate 244,238 downwards.
ATCCTATCCTATCCTCTATCCTATCCTATCCTCTATCCTATCCTATCATCTATCCTATCCTATCCTCTATCCTATAATATCCTCTATCCTATCCTATACTCTATCCAATCCAATCCTCTATCCTATCCTATCCTCCATAGTATCCTATCCTCTATCCTATCCTATCCTCTATCATATCCTATCCTCTATCCTATCCTATCATATCCTATCCTCCAGCATAACCTATCCTCTATCCTATCCTATACTCTATCCTAAAATATCCTCTATCCTATCCAATCCTCTATCCTATCCTCTATCCTATCCAATCCTCTATCCTATAACATCCAATATTCTATCCAGTACTCTATCCTATAACATCCAATATTCTATCCAATACTCTATCCTATACTATCCTCTATCCTATCCTATCCTCTATCCTATCCTATCCTCTATCCTATCCTATCCTCTATCCTATCCTATCCTCTATCCTATCCTATCCTCTATCCTATCCTATCCTCTATCCTATCCTATCCTCTATCCTATCCTATCCTCTATCCTATAATATCATATATCCTATCCTATTCTCTATCCTATCCTATCCACTATCCTCTCCTATCCTCTATCCTATCCTATCCTCTATCCTATCCTATCCTCTATCCTATGCTATCCTCTATCCTATCCTATCCTCAATCCTATCCTATCCCCTAACCTATACTATCCTCTATCCTATTCCAATCCTCTATCCAATCCAATCCCCTATCCTATCCTGAATCCTATCCTATCCCCTATCCTATCCTATCCTATCGTATCCTCTAGCCTATCCTATCCTCTATCCTATCCTCTAGCCTATCCTATCCTCTATCCTATCCTCCCGTTTGTCTTATCCTATCCTCTATCCTATCCTATCCTCTATCCTATCGTATCCTCTATCCTATCGTATCCTCTATCCTATCCCATCCTCTAACGTATCCTATCATCTATCCTATCCTATCCTATATCCTATAATATCCTGTATCCTATCCTATACTCAATCCTATCCTATCCTCTATCCTATCCTATCGTCTATCCTATAATATCCTCTATCCTATCCTATCCTCCATCCTATCCAATCCCCTATCCTATCCTCAATCTTATCCTATCCTCCATCCTATAATATCCTCTATCCTATCCAATCCTCTATCCTATCCTATCCTCTAATTTATCCTATCCTGTATCCTATCGTATCCCCTATCCTATCCTATCCTCTATCCTATCCTATCGTCTATCCTACAATATCCTCCATCCTATCCTATCCTCTATCCTATCCAATCCCCTATCCTATCCTCAATCTTATCCTATCCTCCATCCTATAATATTCTCTATCCTATCCAATCCTCTATCCTATCGTATCCTCTATCCTATCCTATCCTCTTTCCTATCCTATCCTCTATCCTATCCTATCCCCTATCCTATCCTATCCTCTAGCCTATCCTGTCCTCTATCCTATCCTACCGTTTGTCCTATCCTCTCCTCTAGCCTATCCTATCCTCTATCCTATCCTACCGTTTGTCCTATCATATCCTCTATTCTATCCTATCCTCTATCCTATCGTATCCTCTATCCTATCCTATCCTCTATCCTATCCTATCGTCTATCCTATAATATCCTCTATTCTATCCTATCCTCCATCCTATCCAATCCCCTATCCTATCCTCAATCTATCCTATCCTCCATCCTATCCTATCCTCTATCCTATCCTGTCCTCTATCCTATACTGTCCACTGTAATATCGTATCTCCTATCATATTCTATCCTCTTTCCTATAATATCATCTATCCTATGCTATTCTCTATCCTATCATATCCTCCATCCTATCCCATCCTCTATCCTATCCTATCCTCTATAGTATCCTATCCTCTATCCAATCCAATCCTCTATCCTATCCTATCCTCCATAGTATGCTATCCTCTATCCTATCCTCTATCCTATCCTATCCTCTATCATATCCTATCCTCTATCCTATCCTACCGTTTGTCCTATCCTATCCTCTATCCTATCCTATCCTCTATCCTATCGTACCCTCTATCCTATCCTATCCTCCATAGTATCCTATCCTCTATGCTATCCTATCCTGAATCCTATCCAATCCCCTATCCTATCCTATCCTATCCTAACCTCTAGACTATCCTATCCTCTATCCTATCCTACCGTTTGTCCTATCCTATCCTCTATCCTATCCTATCCACTATCCTATCGTATCCTCTATCCTATCCTATCCTCTATCATATCCTATCGTCTATCCTATAATATCCTCTATCTAATCCTCTATCCAATCCTATCCTATATCCTATCGTATCCTCTGTCCTTTCCCATCCTCTACCGTATCCTATCATCTATCCTATCCTATCCTATATCCTATAATATCCTGTATCCTATCCTATACTCTATCCTATCCTATCCTCTGTCCTATCCTATCCTCTATCCTATCCTATCTTCTATCCTATCGTATCCTCTATCCTATCCCATCCTCTATCCTATCCTATCCTCCATCCTATCAAATCGTCTATCCTATAATATCCTCTATCCTATCCTATCCTCTATCCTATCCTATCCTCTATCTTATAATATCCTCTATCCTATCCAATCCTCTATCCTATCCTCTATCCTATCATCCATCCTATACTATCCACTATCCTATCCTATCCTCTAACCTATCCTATCCTCTATCCTATCCTATCGTCTATAATATCCTATCCTCTATCATATCCTATCCTCTTTCCAATAATGTCATGTATACTATGCTATTCTCTATCCTATCCTATCCTCTATCCTATCCTATCGTCTATCCTATAATATCTTCTATCCTATCCTATCCTCTACCCTAAAATATCCTCTATACGATCCAATCCTCTATCCTGTCCTCTATCCTATCCTCTATACTATCCTCTATCCTATCCTCTATCCTATCCAATCCTCTATCCTATAATATCCTCTATACTATCCAATCCTCTATCCTGTACTCTATACTATCCTCTATACTATCGTCTATCCTATCCTCTATCCTATCATCCATCCTATATTATCCACTATCCTATCCTATCCTCTAAGCTATCCTATCCTCTATCCTATCCTATCGTCTATAATATCGTATCCTCTATCATATCCTATCCTCTTTCCATTAATATCATGTATACTATGCTATTCTCTATCCTATCCTATCCTCTATCCTATCCTATCGTCTATCCTATAATATCCTCTATCCTATCCTATCCTCTATCCTATAATATCCTCTATCCTATCCTATACTCTATCCCATAATATCCTGTATCGTATCCTATCCTCTATCCTATCTTCTATCCTATCCGCTATCCTATCCCGTCCTCAATCCTATCCTGTATCCTATCCAACCCTCTATCCTATCCAATCCTCTATCCTATCCTCTATCCTATCCTATCCTCAATCCTATCCTATCCTCTATCCTATCCTACCGTTTGTCCTATCCTATCTTCTAGCCTATCCTATCCTCTATCATATCCTACCGATTGTCCTATCATATCCTCTATTCTATCCTATCCTCTATCCTATCGTATCCTCTATCCTATCCTATCCTCTATCCTATCCTATCGTCTATCCTATAATATCCTCTATCCTATCCTATCCTCCATCCTATCCAATCCCCTATCCTATCCTCAATCTTATCCTATCCTCCATCCTATAATATCCTCTATCCTATCCAATCGTCTATCCTATAATATCCTCTATCCTATCCTATCCTCTATCCTATCCTATCATCTATCCTATCCTATCCTCTATCCTATCCTATACTCTATCCTATAATATCCTCTATTCTATCCAATTCTCTATCCTATTCTCTATCCTAACCTCTATCCCATCCAATCCCCTATCCTATACTCCATCCTATAATATCCTCTATCCTATCCAATCCTCTATCCTATCCTATCCTCTATCCTACCCTATCCTCTTTCCTATCCTATCCTCTATCCTATCCTATGCTCCATCCTATCCAGTCCCCTATCCTATCCTCAATACTATCCCATCCTCTATCCTATCCTATCCTCCATAGTTTCCTATCCCCTATCCTATCCTATCCTCTATCATATCCTATCCTCTATCCTATCCTATCATATCCTATCCTCCAGCTTAACCTATCCTCTATCCTATCCTATACTCTATCCTAAAATATCCTCTATCCTATCCAATCCTCTATCCTATCCTCTATCCTATCCTCTATGCTATCCAATCCTCTATCCTATAACATCCAATATTCTATCCAATACTCTATCCTATAACATCCAATATTCTATCCAATACTCTATCCTATACTATCCTCTATCCTATCCTATCCTCAATGCAATCCTGTATCCTATCCAATCCTCTATCCTATCCTATCCTCTATCCTACTGTATCCTCTATCCAGTCCCATCCTCTATCCTATCCTATAATATCCTCTATCCTATCCAATCCTCTATCCTATCCTCTATCCTATCCTCTATCCTATCCAATCCTCTATCCTATCCTATCCTCTATCCTATCATATCCTCAATGCATTCCTGTATCCTATCCAATCCTCTATCCTATCCTATCCTCTATGCTATAATATCATATATCGTATCCTATTCTCTATCCTATCCTATCCTCTATCCTATCCTATCCTCTATCCTATCCTATCATCTATCCTATCCTCTCCTCTATCCTATAATATCCTCTATCCTATCCTATACTCTATCCAATCCAATCCTCTATCCTATCCTATCCTCCATAGTATCCTATCCTCTATCCTATCCTATCCTCTATCATATCCTATCCTCTATCCTATCCTATCATATCCTATCCTCCAGCATAACCTATCCTCTATCCTATCCTATACTCTATCCTAAAATATCCTCTATCCTATCCAATCCTCTATCCTATCCTCTATCCTATCCTCTATCCTATCCAATCCTCTATCCTATAACATCCAATATTCTATCCAATACTCTATCCTATAACATCCAATATTCTATCCAATACTCTATCCTATACTATCCTCTATCCTATCCTATCCTCAATGCAATCCTGTATCCTATCCAATCCTCTATCCTATCCTATCCTCTATCCTACTGTATCCTCTATCCAGTCCCATCCTCTATCCTATCCTATAATATCCTCTATCCTATCCTATCCTCTGTCGTATCCTATTTTCTATCCTATCCTATCCTCTATCCTATCCTGTCCACTATCCTATCCTATCCACTATAATATCGTATCCTCTATCATATCCTATCCTCTTTCCTATAATATCTTCTATCCTATCCAATCCTCTATCCTATCCTCTATCCTATCCTCTATCCTATCCAATCCTCTATCCTATCCTATCCTCTATCCTATCGTATCCTCTATCCTATCCCATCCTCTATCCTATCCTTTCCTCTATCCTATCCAATCGTCTATCCTATAATATCCTCTATCCTATCCTATCCTGAATGCTATCCTCTATCCTATCCAATCCTTTATCCTATCCAATCCTCTATTCTATGATATCCTCTATCCTATCCAATCCTCTATCCTATCCTACCGTTTGTCCTATCCTATCCTCTATCCTATCCTATCCTCTATCCTATCCAATCCTCTATCCTATAACATCCAATATTCTATCCAATACTCTATCCTATAACATCCAATATTCTATCCAATACTCTATCCTATCGTATCCTCTATCCTATCGTATCCTCTATCCTATCGTATCCTCTATCCTATCCTATCCTCTATCGTATCCTATCCTCTATCCTATCCAATCCCCTATCGTATCCTCTATCCTATCCAATCCTCTATCCTATCCAATCCTCTATCCTATCCTCTATCCTATCATCCACCCTATATTATCCACTATCCTATCCTATCCTCTAAGCTATCCTATCCTCTATCCTATCCAATCCCCTATCGTATCCTCTATCCTATCCTATCGTCTATAATATCGTATCCTCTATCATATCCTATCCTCTTGCCAATAATATCATGTATCCTATGCTATTCTCTATCCTATCCTATCCTCTATCCTATCCTATCCTCTATCCTATCGTATCCTCTATCCTATCCTATCCTCTATCGTATCCTATCCTCTATCCTATCCAATCCCCTATCGTATCCTCTATCCTATCCTATCCTCTATCCTATCACATACCATATCCTATCCTCTATCCTATCTTATCCTCTATCCTATCCTCTATCCTATCCTATCCTCAATGCTATCCTGTATCCTATCCAATCCTCTATCCTATCCTATCCTCTATCCTATAACATCCAATATTCTATCCAATACTCTATCCTATAACATCCAATATTCTATCCAATACTCTATCCTATACTATCCTCTATCCTATCCTATCCTCAATGCAATCCTGTATCCTATCCAATCCTCTATCCTATCCTATCCTCTATCCTACTGTATCCTCTATCCAGTCCCATCCTCTATCCTATCCTATAATATCCTCTATCCTATCCTATCCTCTGTCGTATCCTATTTTCTATCCTATCCTATCCTCTATCCTATCCTGTCCACTATCCTATCCTATCCACTATAATATCGTATCCTCTATCATATCCTATCCTCTTTCCTATAATATCTTCTATCCTATCCAATCCTCTATCCTATCCTCTATCCTATCCTCTATCCTATCCAATCCTCTATCCTATCCTATCCTCTATCCTATCGTATCCTCTATCCTATCCCATCCTCTATCCTATCCTGAATGCTATCCTCTATCCTATCCAATCCTTTATCCTATCCAATCCTCTATTCTATGATATCCTCTATCCTATCCAATCCTCTATCCTATCCTACCGTTTGTCCTATCCTATCCTCTATCCTATCCTATCCTCTATCCTATCCAATCCTCTATCCTATAACATCCAATATTCTATCCAATACTCTATCCTATAACATCCAATATTCAATCCAATACTCTATCCTATCGTATCCTCTATCCTATCGTATCCTCTATCCTATCGTATCCTCTATCCTATCCCATCCTATAACGTATCCTATCATCTATCCTATCCTATCCTATATCCTATAATATCCTCTATCCTATCCAATCCTCTATCCTATCCAATCCTCTATCCTATCCAATCCTCTATCCTATCCTCTATCCTATCATCCACCCTATATTATCCACTATCCTATCCTATCCTCTAAGCTATCCTATCCTCTATCCTATCCAATCCCCTATCGTATCCTCTATCCTATCCTATCGTCTATAATATCGTATCCTCTATCATATCCTATCCTCTTGCCAATAATATCATGTTTCCTATGCTATTCTCTATCCTATCCTATCCTCTATCCTATCATATCCTCTATCGTATCCTATCCTCTATCCTATCCAATCCCCTATCGTATCCTCTATCCTATCCTATCCTCTATCCTATCACATACCATATCCTATCCTCTATCCTATCTTATCCTCTATCCTATCCTCTATCCTATCCTATCCTCAATGCTATCCTGTATCCTATCCAATCCTCTATCCTATCCTATCCTCTATCCTATCCTATCCTCTATCCTATCCCATCCTCTATCCCATCCTATCCTCTATCCTATAATATCCTCTATCCTATCCTATCCTCTGTCGTATCCTATTTTCTATCCTATCCTATCCTCTATCCTATCCTGTCCTCTATCCTATCCTATCCTCTAACCTATCCTACCGTTTGTCCTATCCTATCCTCTATCCTATCCTATCCTCTATCTTATAATATCCTCTATCCTACCCAATCCTCTATCCTATCCAATCCCGTATTCGATCCTCTATCCTATCCTTTCGTCTATCCTATCCTATTCTCAATCCTATCCTATCCTCTATCCTATAATATTCTCTATCCTATCCTCTATCCTATCATCCATCCTATATTATCCACTATCCTATCCTATCCTCTAAGCTATCCTATCCTCTATCCTATCCTATCCTCTATAATATCGTATCCTCTATCATATCCTATCCTCTTTCCAATAATATCATGTATCCTATGCTATTCTCTATACTATCCTATCCTCTATCCTATCCTATCCTCTATCGTATCCTATCCTCTATCCTATCCAATCCCCTATCGTATCCTCTATCCTATCCTATCCTCTACCCTATCACATACCATATCCTATCCTCTATCCTATCTTATCCTCTATCCTATCCTCTATCCTATCCTATCCTCAATGCTATCCTGTATCCTATCCAATCCTCTATCCTATCCTATCCTCTATCCTATAACATCCAATATTCTATCCAATACTCTATCCTATAACATCCAATATTCTATCCAATACTCTATCCTATACTATCCTCTATCCTATCCTATCCTCAATGCAATCCTGTATCCTATCCAATCCTCTATCCTATCCTATCCTCTATCCTACTGTATCCTCTATCCAGTCCCATCCTCTATCCTATCCTATAATATCCTCTATCCTATCCTATCCTCTGTCGTATCCTATTTTCTATCCTATCCTATCCTCTATCCTATCCTGTCCACTATCCTATCCTATCCACTATAATATCGTATCCTCTATCATATCCTATCCTCTTTCCTATAATATCTTCTATCCTATCCAATCCTCTATCCTATCCTCTATCCTATCCTCTATCCTATCCAATCCTCTATCCTATCCTATCCTCTATCCTATCGTATCCTCTATCCTATCCCATCCTCTATCTTATCCTTTCCTCTTTCCTATCCAATCGTCTATCCTATAATATCCTCTATCCTATCCTATCCTGAATGCTATCCTCTATCCTATCCAATCCTTTATCCTATCCAATCCTCTATTCTATGATATCCTCTATCCTATCCAATCCTCTATCCTATCCTACCGTTTGTCCTATCCTATCCTCTATCCTATCCTATCCTCTATCCTATCCAATCCTCTATCCTATAACATCCAATATTCTATCCAATACTCTATCCTATAACATCCAATATTCTATCCAATACTCTATCCTATCGTATCCTCTATCCTATCGTATCCTCTATCCTATCGTATCCTCTATCCTATCCCATCCTATAACGTATCCTATCATCTATCCTATCCTATCCTATATCCTATAATATCCTCTATCCTATACAATCCTCTATCCTATCCAATCCTCTATCCTATCCTCTATCCTATCATCCACCCTATATTATCCACTATCCTATCCTATCCTCTAAGCTATCCTATCCTCTATCCTATCCAATCCCCTATCGTATCCTCTATCCTATCCTATCGTCTATAATATCGTATCCTCTATCATATCCTATCCTCTTGCCAATAATATCATGTATCCTATGCTATTCTCTATCCTATCCTATCCTCTATCCTATCATATCCTCTATCGTATCCTATCCTCAATCCTATCCAATCCCCTATCGTATCCTCTATCCTATCCTATCCTCTATCCTATCACATACCATATCCTATCCTCTATCCTATCTTATCCTCTATCCTATCCTCTATCCTATCCTATCCTCAATGCTATCCTGTATCCTATCCAATCCTCTATCCTATCCTATCCTCTATCCTATCCTGTCCTCTATCCTATCCTATCCTCTAACCTATCCTACCGTTTGTCCTATCCTATCCTCTATCCTATCCTATCCTCTATCTTATAATATCCTCTATCCTACCCAATCCTCTATCCTATCCAATCCCGTATTCTATCCTCTATCCTATCCTTTCGTCTATCCTATCCTATTCTCAATCCTATCCTATCCTCTATCCTATAATATTCTCTATCCTATCCTCTATCCTATCATCCATCCTATATTATCCACTATCCTATCCTATCCTCTAAGCTATCCTATCCTCTATCCTATCCTATCCTCTATAATATCGTATCCTCTATCATATCCTATCCTCTTTCCAATAATATCATGTATCCTATGCTATTCTCTATCCTATCCTATCCTCTATCCTATCCTATCCTCTATCGTATCCTATCCTCTATCCTATCCAATCCCCTATCGTATCCTCTATCCTATCCTATCCTCTATCCTATCACATACCATATCCTATCCTCTATCCTATCTTATCCTCTATCCTATCCTCTATCCTATCCTATCCTCAATGCTATCCTGTATCCTATCCAATCCTCTATCCTATCCTATCCTCTATCCTATAACATCCAATATTCTATCCAATACTCTATCCTATAACATCCAATATTCTATCCAATACTCTATCCTATACTATCCTCTATCCTATCCTATCCTCAATGCAATCCTGTATCCTATCCAATCCTCTATCCTATCCTATCCTCTATCCTACTGTATCCTCTATCCAGTCCCATCCTCTATCCTATCCTATAATATCCTCTATCCTATCCTATCCTCTGTCGTATCCTATTTTCTATCCTATCCTATCCTCTATCCTATCCTGTCCACTATCCTATCCTATCCACTATAATATCGTATCCTCTATCATATCCTATCCTCTTTCCTATAATATCTTCTATCCTATCCAATCCTCTATCCTATCCTCTATCCTATCCTCTATCCTATCCAATCCTCTATCCTATCCTATCCTCTATCCTATCGTATCCTCTATCCTATCCCATCCTCTATCTTATCCTTTCCTCTTTCCTATCCAATCGTCTATCCTATAATATCCTCTATCCTATCCTATCCTGAATGCTATCCTCTATCCTATCCAATCCTTTATCCTATCCAATCCTCTATTCTATGATATCCTCTATCCTATCCAATCCTCTATCCTATCCTACCGTTTGTCCTATCCTATCCTCTATCCTATCCTATCCTCTATCCTATCCAATCCTCTATCCTATAACATCCAATATTCTATCCAATACTCTATCCTATAACATCCAATATTCTATCCAATACTCTATCCTATCGTATCCTCTATCCTATCGTATCCTCTATCCTATCGTATCCTCTATCCTATCCCATCCTATAACGTATCCTATCATCTATCCTATCCTATCCTATATCCTATAATATCCTCTATCCTATACAATCCTCTATCCTATCCAATCCTCTATCCTATCCTCTATCCTATCATCCACCCTATATTATCCACTATCCTATCCTATCCTCTAAGCTATCCTATCCTCTATCCTATCCAATCCCCTATCGTATCCTCTATCCTATCCTATCGTCTATAATATCGTATCCTCTATCATATCCTATCCTCTTGCCAATAATATCATGTATCCTATGCTATTCTCTATCCTATCCTATCCTCTATCCTATCATATCCTCTATCGTATCCTATCCTCAATCCTATCCAATCCCCTATCGTATCCTCTATCCTATCCTATCCTCTATCCTATCACATACCATATCCTATCCTCTATCCTATCTTATCCTCTATCCTATCCTCTATCCTATCCTATCCTCAATGCTATCCTGTATCCTATCCAATCCTCTATCCTATCCTATCCTCTATCCTATCCTGTCCTCTATCCTATCCTATCCTCTAACCTATCCTACCGTTTGTCCTATCCTATCCTCTATCCTATCCTATCCTCTATCTTATAATATCCTCTATCCTACCCAATCCTCTATCCTATCCAATCCCGTATTCTATCCTCTATCCTATCCTTTCGTCTATCCTATCCTATTCTCAATCCTATCCTATCCTCTATCCTATAATATTCTCTATCCTATCCTCTATCCTATCATCCATCCTATATTATCCACTATCCTATCCTATCCTCTAAGCTATCCTATCCTCTATCCTATCCTATCCTCTATAATATCGTATCCTCTATCATATCCTATCCTCTTTCCAATAATATCATGTATCCTATGCTATTCTCTATCCTATCCTATCCTCTATCCTATCCTATCCTCTATCGTATCCTATCCTCTATCCTATCCAATCCCCTATCGTATCCTCTATCCTATCCTATCCTCTATCCTATCCCATATCCTATCCTATCCTCTATCCTATCCTATCCTCTATCCTATCCTCTATCCTATCCTATCCTCAATGCTATCCTGTATCCTATCCAATCCTCTATCCTATCCTATCCTCTATCCTATAATATCCTCTATCCTATACTATCCTCTATCCTATCCATTCCCCTGTCCTATCCTCTATCCTATCCTATCCTCTATCCTATCCTATCTTCTATCCTATCGTATCCTCTATCCTATCCCATCCTCTATCGTATCATATCCTCTATCCTATCATATCCTATATCCTATAATATCCTCAATCCTATCCAATCCTCTATCCTACCCTCTATCCTATCCTCTATCCTATCCTATCCTCAATCCTATCCTATCCCCTATCCTATCCTATCCTCTATCCTATCCTACCCTCTATCCTATTGTATCCTCTATCCTATACTATCCTCTAACCTATCCTATCCTCTATCCTATCCTATCCTCTATCCTATTGTATCCTCTATCCTATCCCATCCTCTATCCTATCCTCTATCCTATCCTATCCTCTATTCTATCGAATCCTCTATCCTATCCCATCCTTTATCGTATCCGATCCTCTATCCTATCCTATCCTCTATACTATCGTATCCTCTACCCTATCCCATCCTCTGTCCTATCCAATCGTCTATCCCATAATTTCCTGAATCCTATCCAATCCTGTATCCTATCCTCTATCCTATCCTATCCTCAATCCTATCCTATCCCCTATCCTATCCTATCCTCTCTCCTGTCGTATTCTCAATCCTATGCTATCCATAATCCTATCCTATCCCCTATCCTATCCTATCCTCTCTCCTGTCGTATTCTCTATCCTATATTATCCTCTAACCTATCCTATCCTCTATCCTATCCTATCCTGTATCCTATTGTATCCTCTTTCCTATCCCATCCTCTATCCTATCCTCTATCCTATTGTATCCTCTATCCTATCCCATCCTCTATCCTATCCTCTATCCTATCCTATCCTCTATCCTATCTTATACTCTATCATACCCTATCCCTTATCCAAGCCTATCCTCAATCCTATCCCATACTCTATCCTATCCTATCATGTATCCTATCCAATCGCCTATGCTATCCTCAATCCTATCCTATCCCCTATCCTATCCTATCCTCTATCCTGTCGTATTTTCTATCCTATACTATCCTCTAACGTATCCTATCCTCTATCCTATCCTATCCTCTATCGTATCCTATCCTCTATCCTATCCAATCCCCTATCGTATCCTCTATCCTATCCTATCCTCTATCCTATCCCATACCCTATCCTATCCTCTATCCTATCCTATCCTCTATCCTATCCTCTATCCTATCCTATCCTCAATGCTATCCTGTATCCTATCCAATCCTCTATCCTATATTATCCTCTATCCTATCCTATCCTCAATGCTATCCTGTATCCTATCCAATCCTCTATCCTATATTATCCTCTAGTCTATCCAATCCTATATCCTATCCAATCCTCTATTCTATAATATCCTCTATCCTATCCAATCCTTTATCCTATCCTCTAGCCTATCCTATCCTCAATGCAATCCTGTATCCTATCCAATCCTCTATCCTATCCTATCCTCTATGCTATAATATCATATATCGTATCCTATTCTCTATCCTATCCTATCCTCTATGCTATAATATCATATATCGTATCCTATTCTCTATCCTATCCTATCCTCTATCCTATAATATCATATATCCTATCCTATTCTCTATCCTATCCTATCCTCTATCCTTTCCTATTCTCTATCCTATCCTATCCTCTATCCTATAATATCATATATCCTATCCTATCCTCTATCCTATCCTATCCTCTATCCTATAATATCCTCTATCCTATCCTATTCTCTATCCTATCCTATCCTCTATCCTATAATATCATATATCCTATCCTATCCTCTATCCTATCCTATCCTCTATCCTATAATATCATATATCCTATCCTATCCTCTATCCTATCCTATCCTCTATCCTATAATATCATATATCCTATCCTATTCTCTATCCTATCCTGTCCTCTACCCTATCCTATCCCCTATCCTATCCTATCCTCTATCCTGTCGTATCCTCTGTCCTATCCTATCCTCTATCCTATCCTCTATCATATCCTCTATCCTATCCTCTATCCTATCGACTATCCAATAACATCCAATATCCTATCCAATCCTCTATCCTATCCTCTATCCTATCCTATCTTCTATCCTATCGTATCCTCTATCCTATCCCATCCTCTATCGTATCATATCCTCTATCCTATCATATCCTATATCCTATAATATCCTCAATCCTATCCAATCCTCTATCCTACCCTCTATCCTATCCTCTATCCTATCCTATCCTCAATCCTATCCTATCCCCTATCCTATCCTATCCTCTATCCTATCCTATCCTCTATCCTATTGTATCCTCTATCCTATACTATCCTCTAACCTATCCTATCCTCTACCCTATCCTATCCTCTATCCTATTGTATCCTCTATCCTATCCCATCCTCTATCCTATCCTCTATCCTATCCTATCCTCTATTCTATCGAATCCTCTATCCTATCCCATCCTTTATCGTATCCTATCCTCTATCCTATCCTATCCTCTATACTATCGTATCCTTTACCCTATCCCATCCTCTGTCCTATCCAATCGTCTATCCCATAATTTCCTGAATCCTATCCAATCCTGTATCCTATCCTCTATCCTATCCTATCCTCAATCCTATCCTATCCCCTATCCTATCCTATCCTCTCTCCTGTCGTATTCTCAATCCTATGCTATCCACAATCCTATCCTATCCCCTATCCTATCCTATCCTCTCTCCTGTCGTATTCTCTATCCTATACTATCCTCTAACCTATCCTATCCTCTATCCTATCCTATCCTCTATCCTATTGTATCCTCTTTCCTATCCCATCCTCTATCCTATCCTCTATCCTATTGTATCCTCTATCCTATCCCATCCTCTATCCTATCCTCTATCCTATCCTATCCTCTATCCTGTCGTATTCTCAATCCTATCCTATCCCCTATCCTATCCTATCCTCTAACCTGTCGTATTCTCTATCCTATACTATCCTCTAACCTATCCTATCCTCTATCCTATCCTATCCTCTATTCTATCGAATCCTCTATCCTATCCCATCCTTTATCGTATCCTATCCTCTAACCTATCCTATCCTCTATCCTATCCCATCCTCTATCCTATCCTCTATCCTATTGTATCCTCTATCCTATCCCATCCTCTATCCTATCCTCTATCCTATCCTATCCTCTATTCTATCGAATCCTCTATCCCATCCCTTCCTTTATCGTATCCTATCCTCTATCCTATCCTATCATCTATCCTATCTTATACTCTATCATACCCTATCCTTTATCCAAGCCTATCCTCTATCCTATCCCATCCTCTATCCTATCCTATCGTCTATCCTACAATATCCCCTATCCTATCCAATCCTCTATCCTATCCTCTATCCTATCCTCTATCCTATCCTATATCCTATCGTCTATCCTATAATATCCTCTATCTTATCCAATCCTCTATCCTATCCTATCCTCTATGCTATAATATCATATATCGTATCCTATTCTCTATCCTATCCTATCCTCTATGCTATAATATCATATATCGTATCCTATTCTCTATCCTATAATATCATATATCCTATCCTATTCTCTATCCTATCCTATCCTCTATCCTTTCCTATTCTCTATCCTATCCTATCCTCTATCCTATAATATCATATATCCTATCCTATCCTCTATCCTATCCTATCCTCTATCCTATAATATCCTCTATCCTATCCTATTCTCTATCCTATCCTATCCTCTATCCTATAATATCATATATCCTATCCTATCCTCTATCCTATCCTATCCTCTATCCTATCCTATCCTCTATCCTATAATATCATATATCCTATCCTATCCTCTATCCTATCCTATCCTCTATCCTATAATATCATATATCCTATCCTATTCTCTATCCTATCCTGTCCTCTACCCTATCCTATCCTCCATCCTATCCTATCCTCTATCCTATTGTATTCTCTATGATATCCCATCGTCTATCCTATCATATCGTCTATCCTATAATATCCTCTATCCTATCATATCGTCTATCCTATAATATCCTCTATCTTATCGAATCCTCTATACTATCCTCTATCCAATCCTCTATCCTATCCTATCCTCAATCCTATCCTATCCCCTATCCTATCCTATCCTCTATCCTGTCGTATCCTCTGTCCTATCCTATCCTCTATCCTATCCTCTATCATATCCTCTATCCTATCCTCTATCCTATCGACTATCCAATAACATCCAATATCCTATCCAATCCCCTATCGTATCCTCTATCCTATCCTATCGTCTATAATATCGTATCCTCTATCATATCCTATCCTCTTGCCAATAATATCATGTATCCTATGCTATTCTCTATCCTATCCTATCCTCTATCCTATCCTATCCTCTATCGTATCCTATCCTCTATCCTGTCGTATTCTCAATCCTATGCTATCCATAATCCTATCCTATCCCCTATCCTATCCTATCCTCTCTCCTGTCGTATTCTCTATCCTATATTATCCTCTAACCTATCCTATCCTCTATCCTATCCTATCCTGTATCCTATTGTATCCTCTTTCCTATCCCATCCTCTATCCTATCCTCTATCCTATTGTATCCTCTATCCTATCCCATCCTCTATCCTATCCTCTATCCTATCCTATCCTCTATCCTATCTTATACTCTATCATACCCTATCCCTTATCCAAGCCTATCCTCAATCCTATCCCATACTCTATCCTATCCTATCATGTATCCTATCCAATCGCCTATGCTATCCTCAATCCTATCCTATCCCCTATCCTATCCTATCCTCTATCCTGTCGTATTTTCTATCCTATACTATCCTCTAACGTATCCTATCCTCTATCCTATCCTATCCTCTATCGTATCCTATCCTCTATCCTATCCAATCCCCTATCGTATCCTCTATCCTATCCTATCCTCTATCCTATCCCATACCCTATCCTATCCTCTATCCTATCCTATCCTCTATCCTATCCTCTATCCTATCCTATCCTCAATGCTATCCTGTATCCTATCCAATCCTCTATCCTATATTATCCTCTATCCTATCCTATCCTCAATGCTATCCTGTATCCTATCCAATCCTCTATCCTATATTATCCTCTAGTCTATCCAATCCTATATCCTATCCAATCCTCTATTCTATAATATCCTCTATCCTATCCAATCCTTTATCCTATCCTCTAGCCTATCCTATCCTCAATGCAATCCTGTATCCTATCCAATCCTCTATCCTATCCTATCCTCTATGCTATAATATCATATATCGTATCCTATTCTCTATCCTATCCTATCCTCTATGCTATAATATCATATATCGTATCCTATTCTCTATCCTATCCTATCCTCTATCCTATAATATCATATATCCTATCCTATTCTCTATCCTATCCTATCCTCTATCCTTTCCTATTCTCTATCCTATCCTATCCTCTATCCTATAATATCATATATCCTATCCTATCCTCTATCCTATCCTATCCTCTATCCTATCCTATCCTCTATCCTATAATATCCTCTATCCTATCCTATTCTCTATCCTATCCTATCCTCTATCCTATAATATCATATATCCTATCCTATCCTCTATCCTATCCTATCCTCTATCCTATAATATCATATATCCTATCCTATCCTCTATCCTATCCTATCCTCTATCATATCCTATCCTCTATCCTATCCTATCATATCCTATCCTCCAGCATAACCTATCCTCTATCCTATCCTATACTCTATCCTAAAATATCCTCTATCCTATCCAATCCTCTATCCTATCCTCTATCCTATCCTCTATCCTATCCAATCCTCTATCCTATAACATCCAATATTCTATCCAATACTCTATCCTATAACATCCAATATTCTATCCAATACTCTATCCTATACTATCCTCTATCCTATCCTATCCTCAATGCAATCCTGTATCCTATCCAATCCTCTATCCTATCCTATCCTCTATCCTACTGTATCCTCTATCCAGTCCCATCCTCTATCCTATCCTATAATATCCTCTATCCTATCCTATCCTCTGTCGTATCCTATTTTCTATCCTATCCTATCCTCTATCCTATCCTGTCCACTATCCTATCCTATCCACTATAATATCGTATCCTCTATCATATCCTATCCTCTTTCCTATAATATCTTCTATCCTATCCAATCCTCTATCCTATCCTCTATCCTATCCTCTATCCTATCCAATCCTCTATCCTATCCTATCCTCTATCCTATCGTATCCTCTATCCTATCCCATCCTCTATCCTATCCTTTCCTCTATCCTATCCAATCGTCTATCCTATAATATCCTCTATCCTATCCTATCCTGAATGCTATCCTCTATCCTATCCAATCCTTTATCCTATCCAATCCTCTATTCTATGATATCCTCTATCCTATCCAATCCTCTATCCTATCCTACCGTTTGTCCTATCCTATCCTCTATCCTATCCTATCCTCTATCCTATCCAATCCTCTATCCTATAACATCCAATATTCTATCCAATACTCTATCCTATAACATCCAATATTCTATCCAATACTCTATCCTATCGTATCCTCTATCCTATCGTATCCTCTATCCTATCGTATCCTCTATCCTATCCTATCCTCTATCGTATCCTATCCTCTATCCTATCCAATCCCCTATCGTATCCTCTATCCTATCCAATCCTCTATCCTATCCAATCCTCTATCCTATCCTCTATCCTATCATCCACCCTATATTATCCACTATCCTATCCTATCCTCTAAGCTATCCTATCCTCTATCCTATCCAATCCCCTATCGTATCCTCTATCCTATCCTATCGTCTATAATATCGTATCCTCTATCATATCCTATCCTCTTGCCAATAATATCATGTATCCTATGCTATTCTCTATCCTATCCTATCCTCTATCCTATCCTATCCTCTATCCTATCGTATCCTCTATCCTATCCTATCCTCTATCGTATCCTATCCTCTATCCTATCCAATCCCCTATCGTATCCTCTATCCTATCCTATCCTCTATCCTATCACATACCATATCCTATCCTCTATCCTATCTTATCCTCTATCCTATCCTCTATCCTATCCTATCCTCAATGCTATCCTGTATCCTATCCAATCCTCTATCCTATCCTATCCTCTATCCTATAACATCCAATATTCTATCCAATACTCTATCCTATAACATCCAATATTCTATCCAATACTCTATCCTATACTATCCTCTATCCTATCCTATCCTCAATGCAATCCTGTATCCTATCCAATCCTCTATCCTATCCTATCCTCTATCCTACTGTATCCTCTATCCAGTCCCATCCTCTATCCTATCCTATAATATCCTCTATCCTATCCTATCCTCTGTCGTATCCTATTTTCTATCCTATCCTATCCTCTATCCTATCCTGTCCACTATCCTATCCTATCCACTATAATATCGTATCCTCTATCATATCCTATCCTCTTTCCTATAATATCTTCTATCCTATCCAATCCTCTATCCTATCCTCTATCCTATCCTCTATCCTATCCAATCCTCTATCCTATCCTATCCTCTATCCTATCGTATCCTCTATCCTATCCCATCCTCTATCCTATCCTTTCCTCTATCCTATCCAATCGTCTATCCTATAATATCCTCTATCCTATCCTATCCTGAATGCTATCCTCTATCCTATCCAATCCTTTATCCTATCCAATCCTCTATTCTATGATATCCTCTATCCTATCCAATCCTCTATCCTATCCTACCGTTTGTCCTATCCTATCCTCTATCCTATCCTATCCTCTATCCTATCCAATCCTCTATCCTATAACATCCAATATTCTATCCAATACTCTATCCTATAACATCCAATATTCAATCCAATACTCTATCCTATCGTATCCTCTATCCTATCGTATCCTCTATCCTATCGTATCCTCTATCCTATCCCATCCTATAACGTATCCTATCATCTATCCTATCCTATCCTATATCCTATAATATCCTCTATCCTATCCAATCCTCTATCCTATCCAATCCTCTATCCTATCCAATCCTCTATCCTATCCTCTATCCTATCATCCACCCTATATTATCCACTATCCTATCCTATCCTCTAAGCTATCCTATCCTCTATCCTATCCAATCCCCTATCGTATCCTCTATCCTATCCTATCGTCTATAATATCGTATCCTCTATCATATCCTATCCTCTTGCCAATAATATCATGTTTCCTATGCTATTCTCTATCCTATCCTATCCTCTATCCTATCATATCCTCTATCGTATCCTATCCTCTATCCTATCCAATCCCCTATCGTATCCTCTATCCTATCCTATCCTCTATCCTATCACATACCATATCCTATCCTCTATCCTATCTTATCCTCTATCCTATCCTCTATCCTATCCTATCCTCAATGCTATCCTGTATCCTATCCAATCCTCTATCCTATCCTATCCTCTATCCTATCCTATCCTCTATCCTATTGTATCCTCTATCCTATCCCATCCTCTATCCCATCCTATCCTCTATCCTATAATATCCTCTATCCTATCCTATCCTCTGTCGTATCCTATTTTCTATCCTATCCTATCCTCTATCCTATCCTGTCCTCTATCCTATCCTATCCTCTAACCTATCCTACCGTTTGTCCTATCCTATCCTCTATCCTATCCTATCCTCTATCTTATAATATCCTCTATCCTACCCAATCCTCTATCCTATCCAATCCCGTATTCGATCCTCTATCCTATCCTTTCGTCTATCCTATCCTATTCTCAATCCTATCCTATCCTCTATCCTATAATATTCTCTATCCTATCCTCTATCCTATCATCCATCCTATATTATCCACTATCCTATCCTATCCTCTAAGCTATCCTATCCTCTATCCTATCCTATCCTCTATAATATCGTATCCTCTATCATATCCTATCCTCTTTCCAATAATATCATGTATCCTATGCTATTCTCTATACTATCCTATCCTCTATCCTATCCTATCCTCTATCGTATCCTATCCTCTATCCTATCCAATCCCCTATCGTATCCTCTATCCTATCCTATCCTCTATCCTATCACATACCATATCCTATCCTCTATCCTATCTTATCCTCTATCCTATCCTCTATCCTATCCTATCCTCAATGCTATCCTGTATCCTATCCAATCCTCTATCCTATCCTATCCTCTATCCTATAACATCCAATATTCTATCCAATACTCTATCCTATAACATCCAATATTCTATCCAATACTCTATCCTATACTATCCTCTATCCTATCCTATCCTCAATGCAATCCTGTATCCTATCCAATCCTCTATCCTATCCTATCCTCTATCCTACTGTATCCTCTATCCAGTCCCATCCTCTATCCTATCCTATAATATCCTCTATCCTATCCTATCCTCTGTCGTATCCTATTTTCTATCCTATCCTATCCTCTATCCTATCCTGTCCACTATCCTATCCTATCCACTATAATATCGTATCCTCTATCATATCCTATCCTCTTTCCTATAATATCTTCTATCCTATCCAATCCTCTATCCTATCCTCTATCCTATCCTCTATCCTATCCAATCCTCTATCCTATCCTATCCTCTATCCTATCGTATCCTCTATCCTATCCCATCCTCTATCTTATCCTTTCCTCTTTCCTATCCAATCGTCTATCCTATAATATCCTCTATCCTATCCTATCCTGAATGCTATCCTCTATCCTATCCAATCCTTTATCCTATCCAATCCTCTATTCTATGATATCCTCTATCCTATCCAATCCTCTATCCTATCCTACCGTTTGTCCTATCCTATCCTCTATCCTATCCTATCCTCTATCCTATCCAATCCTCTATCCTATAACATCCAATATTCTATCCAATACTCTATCCTATAACATCCAATATTCTATCCAATACTCTATCCTATCGTATCCTCTATCCTATCGTATCCTCTATCCTATCGTATCCTCTATCCTATCCCATCCTATAACGTATCCTATCATCTATCCTATCCTATCCTATATCCTATAATATCCTCTATCCTATACAATCCTCTATCCTATCCAATCCTCTATCCTATCCTCTATCCTATCATCCACCCTATATTATCCACTATCCTATCCTATCCTCTAAGCTATCCTATCCTCTATCCTATCCAATCCCCTATCGTATCCTCTATCCTATCCTATCGTCTATAATATCGTATCCTCTATCATATCCTATCCTCTTGCCAATAATATCATGTATCCTATGCTATTCTCTATCCTATCCTATCCTCTATCCTATCATATCCTCTATCGTATCCTATCCTCAATCCTATCCAATCCCCTATCGTATCCTCTATCCTATCCTATCCTCTATCCTATCACATACCATATCCTATCCTCTATCCTATCTTATCCTCTATCCTATCCTCTATCCTATCCTATCCTCAATGCTATCCTGTATCCTATCCAATCCTCTATCCTATCCTATCCTCTATCCTATCCTGTCCTCTATCCTATCCTATCCTCTAACCTATCCTACCGTTTGTCCTATCCTATCCTCTATCCTATCCTATCCTCTATCTTATAATATCCTCTATCCTACCCAATCCTCTATCCTATCCAATCCCGTATTCTATCCTCTATCCTATCCTTTCGTCTATCCTATCCTATTCTCAATCCTATCCTATCCTCTATCCTATAATATTCTCTATCCTATCCTCTATCCTATCATCCATCCTATATTATCCACTATCCTATCCTATCCTCTAAGCTATCCTATCCTCTATCCTATCCTATCCTCTATAATATCGTATCCTCTATCATATCCTATCCTCTTTCCAATAATATCATGTATCCTATGCTATTCTCTATCCTATCCTATCCTCTATCCTATCCTATCCTCTATCGTATCCTATCCTCTATCCTATCCAATCCCCTATCGTATCCTCTATCCTATCCTATCCTCTATCCTATCACATACCATATCCTATCCTCTATCCTATCTTATCCTCTATCCTATCCTCTATCCTATCCTATCCTCAATGCTATCCTGTATCCTATCCAATCCTCTATCCTATCCTATCCTCTATCCTATAACATCCAATATTCTATCCAATACTCTATCCTATAACATCCAATATTCTATCCAATACTCTATCCTATACTATCCTCTATCCTATCCTATCCTCAATGCAATCCTGTATCCTATCCAATCCTCTATCCTATCCTATCCTCTATCCTACTGTATCCTCTATCCAGTCCCATCCTCTATCCTATCCTATAATATCCTCTATCCTATCCTATCCTCTGTCGTATCCTATTTTCTATCCTATCCTATCCTCTATCCTATCCTGTCCACTATCCTATCCTATCCACTATAATATCGTATCCTCTATCATATCCTATCCTCTTTCCTATAATATCTTCTATCCTATCCAATCCTCTATCCTATCCTCTATCCTATCCTCTATCCTATCCAATCCTCTATCCTATCCTATCCTCTATCCTATCGTATCCTCTATCCTATCCCATCCTCTATCTTATCCTTTCCTCTTTCCTATCCAATCGTCTATCCTATAATATCCTCTATCCTATCCTATCCTGAATGCTATCCTCTATCCTATCCAATCCTTTATCCTATCCAATCCTCTATTCTATGATATCCTCTATCCTATCCAATCCTCTATCCTATCCTACCGTTTGTCCTATCCTATCCTCTATCCTATCCTATCCTCTATCCTATCCAATCCTCTATCCTATAACATCCAATATTCTATCCAATACTCTATCCTATAACATCCAATATTCTATCCAATACTCTATCCTATCGTATCCTCTATCCTATCGTATCCTCTATCCTATCGTATCCTCTATCCTATCCCATCCTATAACGTATCCTATCATCTATCCTATCCTATCCTATATCCTATAATATCCTCTATCCTATACAATCCTCTATCCTATCCAATCCTCTATCCTATCCTCTATCCTATCATCCACCCTATATTATCCACTATCCTATCCTATCCTCTAAGCTATCCTATCCTCTATCCTATCCAATCCCCTATCGTATCCTCTATCCTATCCTATCGTCTATAATATCGTATCCTCTATCATATCCTATCCTCTTGCCAATAATATCATGTATCCTATGCTATTCTCTATCCTATCCTATCCTCTATCCTATCATATCCTCTATCGTATCCTATCCTCAATCCTATCCAATCCCCTATCGTATCCTCTATCCTATCCTATCCTCTATCCTATCACATACCATATCCTATCCTCTATCCTATCTTATCCTCTATCCTATCCTCTATCCTATCCTATCCTCAATGCTATCCTGTATCCTATCCAATCCTCTATCCTATCCTATCCTCTATCCTATCCTGTCCTCTATCCTATCCTATCCTCTAACCTATCCTACCGTTTGTCCTATCCTATCCTCTATCCTATCCTATCCTCTATCTTATAATATCCTCTATCCTACCCAATCCTCTATCCTATCCAATCCCGTATTCTATCCTCTATCCTATCCTTTCGTCTATCCTATCCTATTCTCAATCCTATCCTATCCTCTATCCTATAATATTCTCTATCCTATCCTCTATCCTATCATCCATCCTATATTATCCACTATCCTATCCTATCCTCTAAGCTATCCTATCCTCTATCCTATCCTATCCTCTATAATATCGTATCCTCTATCATATCCTATCCTCTTTCCAATAATATCATGTATCCTATGCTATTCTCTATCCTATCCTATCCTCTATCCTATCCTATCCTCTATCGTATCCTATCCTCTATCCTATCCAATCCCCTATCGTATCCTCTATCCTATCCTATCCTCTATCCTATCCCATATCCTATCCTATCCTCTATCCTATCCTATCCTCTATCCTATCCTCTATCCTATCCTATCCTCAATGCTATCCTGTATCCTATCCAATCCTCTATCCTATCCTATCCTCTATCCTATAATATCCTCTATCCTATACTATCCTCTATCCTATCCATTCCCCTGTCCTATCCTCTATCCTATCCTATCCTCTATCCTATCCTATCTTCTATCCTATCGTATCCTCTATCCTATCCCATCCTCTATCGTATCATATCCTCTATCCTATCATATCCTATATCCTATAATATCCTCAATCCTATCCAATCCTCTATCCTACCCTCTACCCTATCCTCTATCCTATCCTATCCTCAATCCTATCCTATCCCCTATCCTATCCTATCCTCTATCCTATCCTACCCTCTATCCTATTGTATCCTCTATCCTATACTATCCTCTAACCTATCCTATCCTCTATCCTATCCTATCCTCTATCCTATTGTATCCTCTATCCTATCCCATCCTCTATCCTATCCTCTATCCTATCCTATCCTCTATTCTATCGAATCCTCTATCCTATCCCATCCTTTATCGTATCCGATCCTCTATCCTATCCTATCCTCTATACTATCGTATCCTCTACCCTATCCCATCCTCTGTCCTATCCAATCGTCTATCCCATAATTTCCTGAATCCTATCCAATCCTGTATCCTATCCTCTATCCTATCCTATCCTCAATCCTATCCTATCCCCTATCCTATCCTATCCTCTCTCCTGTCGTATTCTCAATCCTATGCTATCCATAATCCTATCCTATCCCCTATCCTATCCTATCCTCTCTCCTGTCGTATTCTCTATCCTATATTATCCTCTAACCTATCCTATCCTCTATCCTATCCTATCCTGTATCCTATTGTATCCTCTTTCCTATCCCATCCTCTATCCTATCCTCTATCCTATTGTATCCTCTATCCTATCCCATCCTCTATCCTATCCTCTATCCTATCCTATCCTCTATCCTATCTTATACTCTATCATACCCTATCCCTTATCCAAGCCTATCCTCAATCCTATCCCATACTCTATCCTATCCTATCATGTATCCTATCCAATCGCCTATGCTATCCTCAATCCTATCCTATCCCCTATCCTATCCTATCCTCTATCCTGTCGTATTTTCTATCCTATACTATCCTCTAACGTATCCTATCCTCTATCCTATCCTATCCTCTATCGTATCCTATCCTCTATCCTATCCAATCCCCTATCGTATCCTCTATCCTATCCTATCCTCTATCCTATCCCATACCCTATCCTATCCTCTATCCTATCCTATCCTCTATCCTATCCTCTATCCTATCCTATCCTCAATGCTATCCTGTATCCTATCCAATCCTCTATCCTATATTATCCTCTATCCTATCCTATCCTCAATGCTATCCTGTATCCTATCCAATCCTCTATCCTATATTATCCTCTAGTCTATCCAATCCTATATCCTATCCAATCCTCTATTCTATAATATCCTCTATCCTATCCAATCCTTTATCCTATCCTCTAGCCTATCCTATCCTCAATGCAATCCTGTATCCTATCCAATCCTCTATCCTATCCTATCCTCTATGCTATAATATCATATATCGTATCCTATTCTCTATCCTATCCTATCCTCTATGCTATAATATCATATATCGTATCCTATTCTCTATCCTATCCTATCCTCTATCCTATAATATCATATATCCTATCCTATTCTCTATCCTATCCTATCCTCTATCCTTTCCTATTCTCTATCCTATCCTATCCTCTATCCTATAATATCATATATCCTATCCTATCCTCTATCCTATCCTATCCTCTATCCTATAATATCCTCTATCCTATCCTATTCTCTATCCTATCCTATCCTCTATCCTATAATATCATATATCCTATCCTATCCTCTATCCTATCCTATCCTCTATCCTATAATATCATATATCCTATCCTATCCTCTATCCTATCCTATCCTCTATCCTATAATATCATATATCCTATCCTATTCTCTATCCTATCCTGTCCTCTACCCTATCCTATCCCCTATCCTATCCTATCCTCTATCCTGTCGTATCCTCTGTCCTATCCTATCCTCTATCCTATCGACTATCCAATAACATCCAATATCCTATCCAATCCTCTATCCTATCCTCTATCCTATCCTATCTTCTATCCTATCGTATCCTCTATCCTATCCCATCCTCTATCGTATCATATCCTCTATCCTATCATATCCTATATCCTATAATATCCTCAATCCTATCCAATCCTCTATCCTACCCTCTATCCTATCCTCTATCCTATCCTATCCTCAATCCTATCCTATCCCCTATCCTATCCTATCCTCTATCCTATCCTATCCTCTATCCTATTGTATCCTCTATCCTATACTATCCTCTAACCTATCCTATCCTCTACCCTATCCTATCCTCTATCCTATTGTATCCTCTATCCTATCCCATCCTCTATCCTATCCTCTATCCTATCCTATCCTCTATTCTATCGAATCCTCTATCCTATCCCATCCTTTATCGTATCCTATCCTCTATCCTATCCTATCCTCTATACTATCGTATCCTTTACCCTATCCCATCCTCTGTCCTATCCAATCGTCTATCCCATAATTTCCTGAATCCTATCCAATCCTGTATCCTATCCTCTATCCTATCCTATCCTCAATCCTATCCTATCCCCTATCCTATCCTATCCTCTCTCCTGTCGTATTCTCAATCCTATGCTATCCACAATCCTATCCTATCCCCTATCCTATCCTATCCTCTCTCCTGTCGTATTCTCTATCCTATACTATCCTCTAACCTATCCTATCCTCTATCCTATCCTATCCTCTATCCTATTGTATCCTCTTTCCTATCCCATCCTCTATCCTATCCTCTATCCTATTGTATCCTCTATCCTATCCCATCCTCTATCCTATCCTCTATCCTATCCTATCCTCTATCCTGTCGTATTCTCAATCCTATCCTATCCCCTATCCTATCCTATCCTCTAACCTGTCGTATTCTCTATCCTATACTATCCTCTAACCTATCCTATCCTCTATCCTATCCTATCCTCTATTCTATCGAATCCTCTATCCTATCCCATCCTTTATCGTATCCTATCCTCTAACCTATCCTATCCTCTATCCTATCCCATCCTCTATCCTATCCTCTATCCTATTGTATCCTCTATCCTATCCCATCCTCTATCCTATCCTCTATCCTATCCTATCCTCTATTCTATCGAATCCTCTATCCCATCCCTTCCTTTATCGTATCCTATCCTCTATCCTATCCTATCATCTATCCTATCTTATACTCTATCATACCCTATCCTTTATCCAAGCCTATCCTCTATCCTATCCCATCCTCTATCCTATCCTATCGTCTATCCTACAATATCCCCTATCCTATCCAATCCTCTATCCTATCCTCTATCCTATCCTCTATCCTATCCTATATCCTATCGTCTATCCTATAATATCCTCTATCTTATCCAATCCTCTATCCTATCCTATCCTCTATGCTATAATATCATATATCGTATCCTATTCTCTATCCTATCCTATCCTCTATGCTATAATATCATATATCGTATCCTATTCTCTATCCTATAATATCATATATCCTATCCTATTCTCTATCCTATCCTATCCTCTATCCTTTCCTATTCTCTATCCTATCCTATCCTCTATCCTATAATATCATATATCCTATCCTATCCTCTATCCTATCCTATCCTCTATCCTATAATATCCTCTATCCTATCCTATTCTCTATCCTATCCTATCCTCTATCCTATAATATCATATATCCTATCCTATCCTCTATCCTATCCTATCCTCTATCCTATCCTATCCTCTATCCTATAATATCATATATCCTATCCTATCCTCTATCCTATCCTATCCTCTATCCTATAATATCATATATCCTATCCTATTCTCTATCCTATCCTGTCCTCTACCCTATCCTATCCTCCATCCTATCCTATCCTCTATCCTATTGTATTCTCTATGATATCCCATCGTCTATCCTATCATATCGTCTATCCTATAATATCCTCTATCCTATCATATCGTCTATCCTATAATATCCTCTATCTTATCGAATCCTCTATACTATCCTCTATCCAATCCTCTATCCTATCCTATCCTCAATCCTATCCTATCCCCTATCCTATCCTATCCTCTATCCTGTCGTATCCTCTGTCCTATCCTATCCTCTATCCTATCCTCTATCATATCCTCTATCCTATCCTCTATCCTATCGACTATCCAATAACATCCAATATCCTATCCAATCCCCTATCGTATCCTCTATCCTATCCTATCGTCTATAATATCGTATCCTCTATCATATCCTATCCTCTTGCCAATAATATCATGTATCCTATGCTATTCTCTATCCTATCCTATCCTCTATCCTATCCTATCCTCTATCGTATCCTATCCTCTATCCTGTCGTATTCTCAATCCTATGCTATCCATAATCCTATCCTATCCCCTATCCTATCCTATCCTCTCTCCTGTCGTATTCTCTATCCTATATTATCCTCTAACCTATCCTATCCTCTATCCTATCCTATCCTGTATCCTATTGTATCCTCTTTCCTATCCCATCCTCTATCCTATCCTCTATCCTATTGTATCCTCTATCCTATCCCATCCTCTATCCTATCCTCTATCCTATCCTATCCTCTATCCTATCTTATACTCTATCATACCCTATCCCTTATCCAAGCCTATCCTCAATCCTATCCCATACTCTATCCTATCCTATCATGTATCCTATCCAATCGCCTATGCTATCCTCAATCCTATCCTATCCCCTATCCTATCCTATCCTCTATCCTGTCGTATTTTCTATCCTATACTATCCTCTAACGTATCCTATCCTCTATCCTATCCTATCCTCTATCGTATCCTATCCTCTATCCTATCCAATCCCCTATCGTATCCTCTATCCTATCCTATCCTCTATCCTATCCCATACCCTATCCTATCCTCTATCCTATCCTATCCTCTATCCTATCCTCTATCCTATCCTCTATCCTATCCTATCCTCAATGCTATCCTGTATCCTATCCAATCCTCTATCCTATATTATCCTCTATCCTATCCTATCCTCAATGCTATCCTGTATCCTATCCAATCCTCTATCCTATATTATCCTCTAGTCTATCCAATCCTATATCCTATCCAATCCTCTATTCTATAATATCCTCTATCCTATCCAATCCTTTATCCTATCCTCTAGCCTATCCTATCCTCAATGCAATCCTGTATCCTATCCAATCCTCTATCCTATCCTATCCTCTATGCTATAATATCATATATCGTATCCTATTCTCTATCCTATCCTATCCTCTATGCTATAATATCATATATCGTATCCTATTCTCTATCCTATCCTATCCTCTATCCTATAATATCATATATCCTATCCTATTCTCTATCCTATCCTATCCTCTATCCTTTCCTATTCTCTATCCTATCCTATCCTCTATCCTATAATATCATATATCCTATCCTATCCTCTATCCTATCCTATCCTCTATCCTATCCTATCCTCTATCCTATAATATCCTCTATCCTATCCTATTCTCTATCCTATCCTATCCTCTATCCTATAATATCATATATCCTATCCTATCCTCTATCCTATCCTATCCTCTATCCTATAATATCATATATCCTATCCTATCCTCTATCCTATCCTATCCTCTATCCTATAATATCATATATCCTATCCTATTCTCTATCCTATCCTGTCCTCTACCCTATCCTATCCTCCATCCTATCCTATCCTCTATCCTATTGTATTCTCTATGATATCCCATCGTCTATCCTATCATATCGTCTATCCTATAATATCCTCTATCCTATCATATCGTCTATCCTATAATATCCTCTATCTTATCGAATCCTCTATACTATCCTCTATCCAATCCTCTATCCTATCCTATCCTCAATCCTATCCTATCCCCTATCCTATCCTATCCTCTATCCTGTCGTATCCTCTGTCCTATCCTATCCTCTATCCTATCCTCTATCATATCCTCTATCCTATCCTCTATCCTATCGACTATCCAATAACATCCAATATCCTATCCAATCCTCTATCCTATCCTCTATCCTATCCTATCTTCTATCCTATCGTATCCTCTATCCTATCCCATCCTCTATCGTATCATATCCTCTATCCTATCATATCCTATATCCTATAATATCCTCAATCCTATCCAATCCTCTATCCTACCCTCTATCCTATCCTCTATCCTATCCTATCCTCAATCCTATCCTATCCCCTATCCTATCCTATCCTCTATCCTATCCTATCCTCTATCCTATTGTATCCTCTATCCTATACTATCCTCTAACCTATCCTATCCTCTACCCTATCCTATCCTCTATCCTATTGTATCCTCTATCCTATCCCATCCTCTATCCTATCCTCTATCCTATCCTATCCTCTATTCTATCGAATCCTCTATCCTATCCCATCCTTTATCGTATCCTATCCTCTATCCTATCCTATCCTCTATACTATCGTATCCTTTACCCTATCCCATCCTCTGTCCTATCCAATCGTCTATCCCATAATTTCCTGAATCCTATCCAATCCTGTATCCTATCCTCTATCCTATCCTATCCTCAATCCTATCCTATCCCCTATCCTATCCTATCCTCTCTCCTGTCGTATTCTCAATCCTATGCTATCCACAATCCTATCCTATCCCCTATCCTATCCTATCCTCTCTCCTGTCGTATTCTCTATCCTATACTATCCTCTAACCTATCCTATCCTCTATCCTATCCTATCCTCTATCCTATTGTATCCTCTTTCCTATCCCATCCTCTATCCTATCCTCTATCCTATTGTATCCTCTATCCTATCCCATCCTCTATCCTATCCTCTATCCTATCCTATCCTCTATCCTGTCGTATTCTCAATCCTATCCTATCCCCTATCCTATCCTATCCTCTAACCTGTCGTATTCTCTATCCTATACTATCCTCTAACCTATCCTATCCTCTATCCTATCCTATCCTCTATTCTATCGAATCCTCTATCCTATCCCATCCTTTATCGTATCCTATCCTCTAACCTATCCTATCCTCTATCCTATCCCATCCTCTATCCTATCCTCTATCCTATTGTATCCTCTATCCTATCCCATCCTCTATCCTATCCTCTATCCTATCCTATCCTCTATTCTATCGAATCCTCTATCCCATCCCTTCCTTTATCGTATCCTATCCTCTATCCTATCCTATCATCTATCCTATCTTATACTCTATCATACCCTATCCTTTATCCAAGCCTATCCTCTATCCTATCCCATCCTCTATCCTATCCTATCGTCTATCCTACAATATCCCCTATCCTATCCAATCCTCTATCCTATCCTCTATCCTATCCTCTATCCTATCCTATATCCTATCGTCTATCCTATAATATCCTCTATCTTATCCAATCCTCTATCCTATCCTATCCTCTATGCTATAATATCATATATCGTATCCTATTCTCTATCCTATCCTATCCTCTATGCTATAATATCATATATCGTATCCTATTCTCTATCCTATAATATCATATATCCTATCCTATTCTCTATCCTATCCTATCCTCTATCCTTTCCTATTCTCTATCCTATCCTATCCTCTATCCTATAATATCATATATCCTATCCTATCCTCTATCCTATCCTATCCTCTATCCTATAATATCCTCTATCCTATCCTATTCTCTATCCTATCCTATCCTCTATCCTATAATATCATATATCCTATCCTATCCTCTATCCTATCCTATCCTCTATCCTATCCTATCCTCTATCCTATAATATCATATATCCTATCCTATCCTCTATCCTATCCTATCCTCTATCCTATAATATCATATATCCTATCCTATTCTCTATCCTATCCTGTCCTCTACCCTATCCTATCCTCCATCCTATCCTATCCTCTATCCTATTGTATTCTCTATGATATCCCATCGTCTATCCTATCATATCGTCTATCCTATAATATCCTCTATCCTATCATATCGTCTATCCTATAATATCCTCTATCTTATCGAATCCTCTATACTATCCTCTATCCAATCCTCTATCCTATCCTATCCTCAATCCTATCCTATCCCCTATCCTATCCTATCCTCTATCCTGTCGTATCCTCTGTCCTATCCTATCCTCTATCCTATCCTCTATCATATCCTCTATCCTATCCTCTATCCTATCGACTATCCAATAACATCCAATATCCTATCCAATCCCCTATCGTATCCTCTATCCTATCCTATCGTCTATAATATCGTATCCTCTATCATATCCTATCCTCTTGCCAATAATATCATGTATCCTATGCTATTCTCTATCCTATCCTATCCTCTATCCTATCCTATCCTCTATCGTATCCTATCCTCTATCCTGTCGTATTCTCAATCCTATGCTATCCATAATCCTATCCTATCCCCTATCCTATCCTATCCTCTCTCCTGTCGTATTCTCTATCCTATATTATCCTCTAACCTATCCTATCCTCTATCCTATCCTATCCTGTATCCTATTGTATCCTCTTTCCTATCCCATCCTCTATCCTATCCTCTATCCTATTGTATCCTCTATCCTATCCCATCCTCTATCCTATCCTCTATCCTATCCTATCCTCTATCCTATCTTATACTCTATCATACCCTATCCCTTATCCAAGCCTATCCTCAATCCTATCCCATACTCTATCCTATCCTATCATGTATCCTATCCAATCGCCTATGCTATCCTCAATCCTATCCTATCCCCTATCCTATCCTATCCTCTATCCTGTCGTATTTTCTATCCTATACTATCCTCTAACGTATCCTATCCTCTATCCTATCCTATCCTCTATCGTATCCTATCCTCTATCCTATCCAATCCCCTATCGTATCCTCTATCCTATCCTATCCTCTATCCTATCCCATACCCTATCCTATCCTCTATCCTATCCTATCCTCTATCCTATCCTCTATCCTATCCTATCCTCAATGCTATCCTGTATCCTATCCAATCCTCTATCCTATATTATCCTCTATCCTATCCTATCCTCAATGCTATCCTGTATCCTATCCAATCCTCTATCCTATATTATCCTCTAGTCTATCCAATCCTATATCCTATCCAATCCTCTATTCTATAATATCCTCTATCCTATCCAATCCTTTATCCTATCCTCTAGCCTATCCTATCCTCAATGCAATCCTGTATCCTATCCAATCCTCTATCCTATCCTATCCTCTATGCTATAATATCATATATCGTATCCTATTCTCTATCCTATCCTATCCTCTATGCTATAATATCATATATCGTATCCTATTCTCTATCCTATCCTATCCTCTATCCTATAATATCATATATCCTATCCTATTCTCTATCCTATCCTATCCTCTATCCTTTCCTATTCTCTATCCTATCCTATCCTCTATCCTATAATATCATATATCCTATCCTATCCTCTATCCTATCCTATCCTCTATCCTATCCTATCCTCTATCCTATAATATCCTCTATCCTATCCTATTCTCTATCCTATCCTATCCTCTATCCTATAATATCATATATCCTATCCTATCCTCTATCCTATCCTATCCTCTATCCTATAATATCATATATCCTATCCTATCCTCTATCCTATCCTATCCTCTATCCTATAATATCATATATCCTATCCTATTCTCTATCCTATCCTGTCCTCTACCCTATCCTATCCTCCATCCTATCCTATCCTCTATCCTATTGTATTCTCTATGATATCCCATCGTCTATCCTATCATATCGTCTATCCTATAATATCCTCTATCCTATCATATCGTCTATCCTATAATATCCTCTATCTTATCGAATCCTCTATACTATCCTCTATCCAATCCTCTATCCTATCCTATCCTCAATCCTATCCTATCCCCTATCCTATCCTATCCTCTATCCTGTCGTATCCTCTGTCCTATCCTATCCTCTATCCTATCCTCTATCATATCCTCTATCCTATCCTCTATCCTATCGACTATCCAATAACATCCAATATCCTATCCAATCCTCTATCCTATCCTCTATCCTATCCTATCTTCTATCCTATCGTATCCTCTATCCTATCCCATCCTCTATCGTATCATATCCTCTATCCTATCATATCCTATATCCTATAATATCCTCAATCCTATCCAATCCTCTATCCTACCCTCTATCCTATCCTCTATCCTATCCTATCCTCAATCCTATCCTATCCCCTATCCTATCCTATCCTCTATCCTATCCTATCCTCTATCCTATTGTATCCTCTATCCTATACTATCCTCTAACCTATCCTATCCTCTACCCTATCCTATCCTCTATCCTATTGTATCCTCTATCCTATCCCATCCTCTATCCTATCCTCTATCCTATCCTATCCTCTATTCTATCGAATCCTCTATCCTATCCCATCCTTTATCGTATCCTATCCTCTATCCTATCCTATCCTCTATACTATCGTATCCTTTACCCTATCCCATCCTCTGTCCTATCCAATCGTCTATCCCATAATTTCCTGAATCCTATCCAATCCTGTATCCTATCCTCTATCCTATCCTATCCTCAATCCTATCCTATCCCCTATCCTATCCTATCCTCTCTCCTGTCGTATTCTCAATCCTATGCTATCCACAATCCTATCCTATCCCCTATCCTATCCTATCCTCTCTCCTGTCGTATTCTCTATCCTATACTATCCTCTAACCTATCCTATCCTCTATCCTATCCTATCCTCTATCCTATTGTATCCTCTTTCCTATCCCATCCTCTATCCTATCCTCTATCCTATTGTATCCTCTATCCTATCCCATCCTCTATCCTATCCTCTATCCTATCCTATCCTCTATCCTGTCGTATTCTCAATCCTATCCTATCCCCTATCCTATCCTATCCTCTAACCTGTCGTATTCTCTATCCTATACTATCCTCTAACCTATCCTATCCTCTATCCTATCCTATCCTCTATTCTATCGAATCCTCTATCCTATCCCATCCTTTATCGTATCCTATCCTCTAACCTATCCTATCCTCTATCCTATCCCATCCTCTATCCTATCCTCTATCCTATTGTATCCTCTATCCTATCCCATCCTCTATCCTATCCTCTATCCTATCCTATCCTCTATTCTATCGAATCCTCTATCCCATCCCTTCCTTTATCGTATCCTATCCTCTATCCTATCCTATCATCTATCCTATCTTATACTCTATCATACCCTATCCTTTATCCAAGCCTATCCTCTATCCTATCCCATCCTCTATCCTATCCTATCGTCTATCCTACAATATCCCCTATCCTATCCAATCCTCTATCCTATCCTCTATCCTATCCTCTATCCTATCCTATATCCTATCGTCTATCCTATAATATCCTCTATCTTATCCAATCCTCTATCCTATCCTATCCTCTATGCTATAATATCATATATCGTATCCTATTCTCTATCCTATCCTATCCTCTATGCTATAATATCATATATCGTATCCTATTCTCTATCCTATAATATCATATATCCTATCCTATTCTCTATCCTATCCTATCCTCTATCCTTTCCTATTCTCTATCCTATCCTATCCTCTATCCTATAATATCATATATCCTATCCTATCCTCTATCCTATCCTATCCTCTATCCTATCCTATCCTCTATCCTATAATATCCTCTATCCTATCCTATTCTCTATCCTATCCTATCCTCTATCCTATAATATCATATATCCTATCCTATCCTCTATCCTATAATATCATATATCCTATCCTATCCTCTATCCTATCCTATCCTCTATCCTATAATATCATATATCCTATCCTATTCTCTATCCTATCCTGTCCTCTACCCTATCCTATCCTCCATCCTATCCTATCCTCTATCCTATTGTATTCTCTATGATATCCCATCGTCTATCCTATCATATCGTCTATCCTATAATATCCTCTATCCTATCATATCGTCTATCCTATAATATCCTCTATCTTATCGAATCCTCTATACTATCCTCTATCCAATCCTCTATCCTATCCTATCCTCAATCCTATCCTATCCCCTATCCTATCCTATCCTCTATCCTGTCGTATCCTCTGTCCTATCCTATCCTCTATCCTATCCTCTATCATATCCTCTATCCTATCCTCTATCCTATCGACTATCCAATAACATCCAATATCCTATCCAATCCCCTATCGTATCCTCTATCCTATCCTATCGTCTATAATATCGTATCCTCTATCATATCCTATCCTCTTGCCAATAATATCATGTATCCTATGCTATTCTCTATCCTATCCTATCCTCTATCCTATCCTATCCTCTATCGTATCCTATCCTCTATCCTATCCAATCCCCTATCGTATCCTCTATCCTATCCTATCCTCTATCCTATCACATACCATATCCTATCCTCTATGCTATCTTATCCTCTATCCTATCCTCTATCCTATCCTATCCTCAATGCTATCCTGTATCCTATCCAATCCTCTATCCTATCCTATCCTCTATCCTATAACATCCAATATTCTATCCAATACTCTATCCTATAACATCCAATATTCTATCCAATACTCTATCCTATACAATCCTCTATCCTATCGTATCCTCAATGCAATCCTGTATCCTATCCAATCCTCTATCCTATCCTATCCTCTATCCTACTGTATCCTCTATCCAGTCCCATCCTCTATCCTATCCTATAATATCCTCTATCCTATCCTATCCTCTGTCGTATCCTATTTTCTATCCTATCCTATCCTCTATCCTATCCTGTCCACTATCCTATCCTATCCACTATAATATCGTATCCTCTATCATATCCTATCCTCTTTCCTATAATATCTTCTATCCTATCCAATCCTCTATCCTATCCTCTATCCTATCCTCTATCCTATAGAATCCTCTATCCTTTCCTATCCTCTATCCTATCGTATCCTCTATCCTATCCCATCCTCTATCCTATCCTTTCCTCTATCCTATCCAATCGTCTATCCTATAATATCCTCTATCCTATCCTATCCTGAATGCTATCCTCTATCCTATCCAATCCTTTATCCTATCCAATCCTCTATTCTATGATATCCTCTATCCTATCCAATCCTCTATCCTATCCTACCGTTTGTCCTATCCTATCCTCTATCCTATCCTATCCTCTATCCTATCCAATCCTCTATCCTATAACATCCAATATTCTATCCAATACTCTATCCTATAACATCCAATATTCTATCCAATACTCTATCCTATCGTATCCTCTATCCTATCGTATCCTCTATCCTATCGTATCCTCTATCCTATCCCATCCTATAACGTATCCTATCATCTATCCTATCCTATCCTATATCCTATAATATCCTCTATCCTATCCAATCCTCTATCCTATCCTCTATCCTATCATCCACCCTATATTATCCACTATCCTATCCTATCCTCTAAGCTATCCTATCCTCTATCCTATCCAATCCCCTATCGTATCCTCTATCCTATCCTATCGTCTATAATATCGTATCCTCTATCATATCCTATCCTCTTGCCAATAATATCATGTATCCTATGCTATTCTCTATCCTATCCTATCCTCTATCCTATCATATCCTCTATCGTATCCTATCCTCTATCCTATCCAATCCCCTATCGTATCCTCTATCCTATCCTATCCTCTATCCTATCACATACCATATCCTATCCTCTATCCTATCTTATCCTCTATCCTATCCTCTATCCTATCCTATCCTCAATGCTATCTTGTATCCTATCCAATCCTCTATCCTATCCTATCCTCTATCCTATCCTGTCCTCTATCCTATCCTATCCTCTAACCTATCCTACCGTTTGTCCTATCCTATCCTCTATCCTATCCTATCCTCTATCTTATAATATCCTCTATCCTACCCAATCCTCTATCCTATCCAATCCCGTATTCTATCCTCTATCCTATCCTTTCGTCTATCCTATCCTATTCTCAATCCTATCCTATCCTCTATCCTATAATATTCTCTATCCTATCCTCTATCCTATCATCCATCCTATATTATCCACTATCCTATCCTATCCTCTAAGCTATCCTATCCTCTATCCTATCCTATCCTCTATAATATCGTATCCTCTATCATATCCTATCCTCTTTCCAATAATATCATGTATCCTATGCTATTCTCTATCCTATCCTATCCTCTATCCTATCCTATCCTCTATCGTATACTATCCTCTATCCTATCCAATCCCCTATCGTATCCTCTATCCTATCCTATCCTCTATCCTATCCCATACCCTATCCTATCCTCTATCCTATCCTATCCTCTATCCTATCCTCTATCCTATCCTATCCTCAATGCTATCCTGTATCCTATCCAATCCTCTATCCTATCCTATCCTCTATCCTATAATATCCTCTATCCTATACTATCCTCTATCCTATCCATTCCCCTGTCCTATCCTCTATCCTATCCTATCCTCTATCCTATCCTATCTTCTATCCTATCGTATCCTCTATCCTATCCCATCCTCTATCGTATCATATCCTCTATCCTATCATATCCTATATCCTATAATATCCTCAATCCTATCCAATCCTCTATCCTACCCTCTATCCTATCCTCTATCCTATCCTATCCTCAATCCTATCCTATCCCCTATCCTATCCTATCCTCTATCCTATCCTACCCTCTATCCTATTGTATCCTCTATCCTATACTATCCTCTAACCTATCCTATCCTCTATCCTATCCTATCCTCTATCCTATTGTATCCTCTATCCTATCCCATCCTCTATCCTATCCTCTATCCTATCCTATCCTCTATTCTATCGAATCCTCTATCCTATCCCATCCTTTATCGTATCCGATCCTCTATCCTATCCTATCCTGTATACTATCGTATCCTCTACCCTATCCCATCCTCTGTCCTATCCAATCGTCTATCCCATAATTTCCTGAATCCTATCCAATCCTGTATCCTATCCTCTATCCTATCCTATCCTCAATCCTATCCTATCCCCTATCCTATCCTATCCTCTCTCCTGTCGTATTCTCAATCCTATGCTATCCACAATCCTATACTATCCCCTATCCTATCCTATCCTCACTCCTGTCGTATTCTCTATCCTATATTATCCTCTAACCTATCCTATCCTCTATCCTATCCTATCCTCTATCCTATAATATCATATATCCTATCCTATCCTCTATCCTATCCTATCCTCTATCCTATAATATCATATATCCTATCCTATCCTCTATCCTATCCTATCCTCTATCCTATAATATCATATATCCTATCCTATTCTCTATCCTATCCTGTCCTCTACCCTATCCTATCCTCCATCCTATCCTATCCTCTATCCTATTGTATTCTCTATGATATCCCATCGTCTATCCTATCATATCGTCTATCCTATAATATCCTCTATCCTATCATATCGTCTATCCTATAATATCCTCTATCTTATCGAATCCTCTATACTATCCTCTATCCAATCCTCTATCCTATCCTATCCTCAATCCTATCCTATCCCCTATCCTATCCTATCCTCTATCCTGTCGTATCCTCTGTCCTATCCTATCCTCTATCCTATCCTCTATCATATCCTCTATCCTATCCTCTATCCTATCGACTATCCAATAACATCCAATATCCTATCCAATCCTCTATCCTATCCTCTATCCTATCCTATCTTCTATCCTATCGTATCCTCTATCCTATCCCATCCTCTATCGTATCATATCCTCTATCCTATCATATCCTATATCCTATAATATCCTCAATCCTATCCAATCCTCTATCCTACCCTCTATCCTATCCTCTATCCTATCCTATCCTCAATCCTATCCTATCCCCTATCCTATCCTATCCTCTATCCTATCCTATCCTCTATCCTATTGTATCCTCTATCCTATACTATCCTCTAACCTATCCTATCCTCTACCCTATCCTATCCTCTATCCTATTGTATCCTCTATCCTATCCCATCCTCTATCCTATCCTCTATCCTATCCTATCCTCTATTCTATCGAATCCTCTATCCTATCCCATCCTTTATCGTATCCTATCCTCTATCCTATCCTATCCTCTATACTATCGTATCCTTTACCCTATCCCATCCTCTGTCCTATCCAATCGTCTATCCCATAATTTCCTGAATCCTATCCAATCCTGTATCCTATCCTCTATCCTATCCTATCCTCAATCCTATCCTATCCCCTATCCTATCCTATCCTCTCTCCTGTCGTATTCTCAATCCTATGCTATCCACAATCCTATCCTATCCCCTATCCTATCCTATCCTCTCTCCTGTCGTATTCTCTATCCTATACTATCCTCTAACCTATCCTATCCTCTATCCTATCCTATCCTCTATCCTATTGTATCCTCTTTCCTATCCCATCCTCTATCCTATCCTCTATCCTATTGTATCCTCTATCCTATCCCATCCTCTATCCTATCCTCTATCCTATCCTATCCTCTATCCTGTCGTATTCTCAATCCTATCCTATCCCCCATCCTATCCTATCCTCTAACCTGTCGTATTCTCTATCCTATACTATCCTCTAACCTATCCTATCCTCTATCCTATCCTATCCTCTATTCTATCGAATCCTCTATCCTATCCCATCCTTTATCGTATCCTATCCTCTAACCTATCCTATCCTCTAGCCTATCCTATCCTCTATCCTATCCCATCCTCTATCCTATCCTCTATCCTATTGTATCCTCTATCCTATCCCATCCTCTATCCTATCCTCTATCCTATCCTATCCTCTATTCTATCGAATCCTCTATCCCATCCCTTCCTTTATCGTATCCTATCCTCTATCCTATCCTATCATCTATCCTATCTTATACTCTATCATACCCTATCCTTTATCCAAGCCTATCCTCTATCCTATCCCATCCTCTATCTTATCCTATCGTCTATCCTACAATATCCCCTATCCTATCCAATCCTCTATCCTATCCCCTATCCTATCCTCTATCCTATCCTATATCCTATCGTCTATCCTATAATATCCTCTATCCTATCCAATCCTCTATCCTATCCTCTATCCTATCCTATCCTCTATTCTATCGCATCCTCTATCCTATCCCATCCTTTATCGTATCCTATCCTCTATCCTATCGTCTATCCTATAATATCCCCTATCCTATCCAATCCTCTATTCTATAATATCCTCTATCCTATCCTCTATCCTATCTTATCCTCTATTCTATCGTATCCTCTATCCTATCCCACCCTTTATCGTATCCTATCCTCTATCCAATCTTATCCTCTATCCTATCCAATCCTCTATCCTATCCTCTATCCTATCATATCCTATCCTATCCTGTCCTCTAACCTATCCTATCCTCTATCCTATCCAATCCTCTATCCTACCCTTTATCCTATCCTCTATCCTATCCTATCCTCAATCCTATCCTATCCCCTACCCTATCCTATCCTCTATCCTATCCCATCCTCTATCCTATCCTATCGTCTATCCTATAATATCCTCTATCCTATCGAATCGTCTATCGTATCCTCTATCCTATTCTCTATCCTATACTCTATCCTATCCAATCCTCTATCCTACCCTTTATCCTATCCTCTATCCTATCCTATCCTCAATCCTATTCTATCCCCTATCCTATCCTATCCTCTATCCTGTCGTATCCTCTGTCCTATCCTATCCTCTATCCTGTCGTGTCGTCTGTCCTATCCTATCCTCTATCTTATCCTCTACCCTATCGTCTATCCTATAATATCCAATATCCTATCCAATCCTCTATCCTATCCTCTATCGTATTATATCCTCTATCCTATTCTATCCTCTATCCTATCGTATCCTCTATCCTATCACATCCTCTATCCTATCCTATCGTCTATCCTACAATATCCCCTATCCTATCCAATCCTCTATCCTATCCTCTATCCTATCCTATCCTCTATCCTATTCTATCCTCTATCCTATCCTATCCTCTATCCTATCCTATCCTCTATCCTATACAATCCTCTATCCTATACAATCCTCTATCCTATAATATCCTCAATCCTATCCAATCCACTATCCTACCCTCTATCCTATGCTCTATCCTATCCTATCCTCAATCCTATCCTATCCCCTATCCTATCCTATCCTCTATCCTGTCGTATCCTCTGTCCTATCCTATCCTCTATCCTGTCGTATCGTCTGTCCTATCCTATCCTGTATCTTATCCTCTACCCTATCGTCTATCCTATAATATCCAATATCCTATCCAATCCTCTATCCTATCCTCTATCCTATCCTATCCTCTAACCTATCCTATCCTCTATCCTATCCTACACTATGTCCTATCCTATCCTCTATCCCATCCTATCCTCTAGCCTATCCTATCCTCAATGCAATCCTGTATCCTATCCAATCCTCTATCCTATCCTATCGTCTATCCTATAATATCCTCTATCCTATCCAATCGTCTATCGTATCCTCTATCCTATCCTCTATCCAATCCAATCCTCTATCCTACCCTTTATCCTATCCTCTATCCTATCTTATCCTCTATTCTATCGTATCCTCTATCCTATCCCACCCTTTATCGTATCCTATCCTCTATCCAATCTTATCCTCTATCCTATCCAATCCTCTATCCTATCCTCTATCCTATCATATCCTATCCTATCCTGTCCTCTAACCTATCCTATCCTCTATCCTATCCAATCCTCTATCCTACCCTTTATCCTATCCTCTATCCTATCCTATCCTCAATCCTATCCTATCCTCTATCCTATCCTATCCTCTATCCTATACAATCCTCTATCCTATACAATCCTCTATCCTATAATATCCTCAATCCTATCCAATCCACTATCCTACCCTCTATCCTATGCTCTATCCTATCCTATCCTCAATCCTATCCTATCCCCTATCCTATCCTATCCTCTATCCTGTCGTATCCTCTGTCCTATCCTATCCTCTATCCTGTCGTATCGTCTGTCCTATCCTATCCTCTATCTTATCCTCTACCCTATCGTCTATCCTATAATATCCAATATCCTATCCAATCCTCTATCCTATCCTCTATCCTATCCTATCCTCTAACCTATCCTATCCTCTATCCTATCCTACACTATGTCCTATCCTATCCTCTATCCCATCCTATCCTCTAGCCTATCCTATCCTCAATGCAATCCTGTATCCTATCCAATCCTCTATCCTATCCTATCGTCTATCCTATAATATCCTCTATCCTATCCAATCGTCTATCGTATCCTCTATCCTATCCTCTATCCAATCCAATCCTCTATCCTACCCTTTATCCTATCCTCTATCCTATCCTATCCTCAATCCTATCCTATCCCCTATCCTATCCTATCCTCTATCCTGTCGTATCCTCTGTCCTATCCTATCCTCTATCCTGTCGTGTCGTCTGTCCTATCCTATCCTCTATCTTATCCTCTACCCTATCGTCTATCCTATAATATCCAATATCCTATCCAATCCTCTATCCTATCCTCTATCGTATCCTATCCTCCATCCTATTCTATCCTCTATCCTATCGTATCCTCTATCCTATCACATCCTCTATCCTATCCTATCGTCTATCCTACAATATCCCCTATCCTATCCAATCCTCTATCCTATCCTCTATCCTGTCCTATCCTCTATCCTATTCTATCCTCTATCCTATCCTATCCTCTATCCTATCCTATCCTCTATCCTATACAATCCTCTATCCTATACAATCCTCTATCCTATAATATCCTCAATCCTATCCAATCCACTATCCTACCCTCTATCCTATGCTCTATCCTATCCTATCCTCAATCCTATCCTATCCCCTATCCTATCCTATCCTCTATCCTGTCGTATCCTCTGTCCTATCCTATCCTCTATCCTGTCGTATCGTCTGTCCTATCCTA
Organism: Halictus rubicundus; assembly: GCF_050948215.1. Lineage (NCBI taxonomy): Eukaryota > Metazoa > Arthropoda > Insecta > Hymenoptera > Halictidae > Halictus > Halictus rubicundus. The sequence continues at coordinate 199,483 of NW_027488838.1, read as the reverse complement.
TCCTCTATCTTATCCTCTACCCTATCGTCTATCCTATAATATCCAATATCCTATCCAATCCTCTATCCTATCCTCTATCCTATCCTATCCTCTATCCTATTCTATCCTCTATCCTATCCTATCCTCTATCCTATCCTATCCTCTATCCTATACAATCCTCTATCCTATCCTATCCTCTATCCTATACAATCCTCTATCCTATAATATCCTCAATCCTATCCAATCCTCTATCCTACCCTCTATCCTATGCTCTATCCTATCCTATCCTCAATCCTATCCTATCCCCTATCCTATCCTATCCTCTAGCATGTCCTATCCTCTGTCCTATCCTATCCTCTATCCTATCGACTATCCAATAATATCCAATATCCTATCCAATCCTCTATCCTATCCCATCCTCTATCGTATCCTATCCTCTATCCTATCATATCCTATATCCTATAATATCCTCAATCCTATCCAATCCTCTATCCTACCCTCTATCCTATCCTCTATCCTATCCTATCCTCAATCCTATCCTATCCCCTATCCTATCCTATCCTCTATCCTATTGTATCCTCTTTCCTATCCCATCCTCTATCCTATCCTCTATCCTATTGTATCCTCTATCCTATCCCATCCTCTATCCTATCCTCTATCCTATCCTATCCTCTATCCTATCTTATACTCTATCATACCCTATCCTTTATCCAAGCCTATCCTCAATCCTATCCCATACTCTATCCTATCCTATCATGTATCCTATCCAATCGCCTATGCTATCCTCAATCCTATCCTATCCCCTATCCTATCCTATCCTCTATCCTGTCGTATTTTCTATCCTATACTATCCTCTAACCTATCCTATCCTCTATCCTATCCTATCCTCTATCCTATTGTATCCTCTATACTATCCCATCCTCTATCCTATCCTCTATCCTATTGTATCCTCTATCCTATCCCATCCTGTATCCTATCCTCTATCCTATCCTATCCTCTATCCTGTCGTATTCTCAATCCTATCCTATCCCCTATCATATCCTATCCTCTAACCTGTCGTATTCTCTATCCTATACTATCCTCTAACCTATCCTATCCTCTATCCTATCCTATCCTCTATTCTATCGAATCCTCTATCCTATCCCATCCTTTATCGTATCCTATCCTCTAACCTATCCTATCCTCTATCCTATCCTATCCTCTATCCTATCCCATCCTCTATCCTATCCTCTATCCTATTGTATCCTCTATCCTATCCCATCCTCTATCCTATCCTCTATCCTATCCTATCCTCTATTCTATCGAATCCTCTATCCCATCCCATCCTTTATCGTATCCTATCCTCTATCCCATCCTATCATCTATCCTATCTTATACTCTATCATACCCTATCCTTTATCCAAGCCTATCCTCTATCCTATCCCATCCTCTATCCTATCCTATCGTCTACCTTACAATATCCCCTATCATATCCAATCCTCTATCCTATCCTCTATCCTATAGTCTATCCTCTATCCTATCGTCTATCCTATAATATCCTCTATCCTATCCAATCCTCTATCCTATCCTCTATCCTATCCTATCCTCTATTCTATCGCATCCTCTATCCTACCCCATCCTTTATCGTATCCTATCCTCTATCCTATCGTCTATCCTATAATATGCCCTATCCTATCCAATCCTCTATTCTATAATATCCTCTATCCTATCCTCTATCCTATCTTATCCTCTATTCTATCGTATCCTCTATCCTATCCCACCCTTTATCGTATCCTATCCTCTATCCAATCTTATCCCTTATCCTATCCAATCCTCTATCCTATCCTCTTATCTATCATATCCAATCCTATCCTGTCCTCTAACCTATCCTATCCTCTATCCTATCCTACACTATGTCCTATCCTATCCTCTATCCCATCCTATCCTCTATCCTATCCTATCCTCTATCCTATCGTATCCTCTATCCTATCCCATCCTCTATCCTATCCTATCGTCTATCATATAATATCCTCTATCCTATCCAATCGTCTATCGTATCCTCTATCCTATTCTCTATCCTATCCTCTATCCTATCCTATCCTCAATGCTATCCTTTATCCTATCCAATCCTCTATCCTATCCTATCATCTATCCTATCGTATCCTCTTTCCTATCCCATCCTCAACCGTATCCTATCCTCTATCCTATCATCTACTCTATCGTCTATCCTACAATATCCCCTATCCTATCCAATCCTCTATCCTATCCTCTATCCTATCGTCTATCCTATAATATCCCCTATCCTATCCAATCCTCTATTCTATAATATCCTCTATCCTATCCTCAATCCTATCCTATCCCCTACCTTATCCCATCCTATCCTATTCTCTATCCTATCCCATCCTCTATTCTATCGTATCCTCTATCCTATCCTATCCTTTATCGTATCCTATCTTCTATCCTATCCTGTCCTCTATCCTATAATATCCTCTATCATATCCTGTCCTCTATCCTATCCTGTCCTGTATCCTATCCCATCCTCTATCCTATCCTCTATCCTATCCTATCCTATATCCTATACTATCCTCAATCCTATCCTATCCTCTATCCTATCCTATCCTGTATCCTATCCAATCGCCTATCCTATCCTCTATCCTATCCTATCCTCAATCCTATACTATCCTCTACCCTATCCTATCCTCTATTCTATCGTATCCTCTATCCTATCAAATCCTCTATTCTATAATATCCTCTATCCTATCCTCTTTCCTATCCTATCCTATCCTCTATCCTATCCTATCCTCTATCCTATTCTATCCTCTATCCTATCCTATCCTATCCTCAATCCTATCCAATCCTCTATCCTACCCTTTATCCTATCATCTATCCTATCCTATCCTCAATCCTATCCTATCCCCTATCCTATCCTATCCTCTATCCTGTCGTATCCTCTGTCCTATCCTATCCTCTATCCTGTCGTATCGTCTGTCCTATCCTATCCTCTATCTTATCCTCTACCCTATCGTCTATCCTATAATATCCAATATCCTATCCAATCCTCTATCCTATCCTCTATCGTATCCTATCCTCTATCCTATTCTATCCTCTATCCTATCGTATCCTCTATCCTATCACATCCTCTATCCTATCCTATCGTCTATCCTACAATATCCCCTATCCTATCCAATCCTCTATCCTATCCTCTATCCTATCCTATCCTCTATCCTATTCTATCCTCTATCCTATCCTATCCTCTATCCTATCCTATCCTCTATCCTATACAATCCTCTATCCTATACAATCCTCTATCCTATAATATCCTCAATCCTATCCAATCCACTATCCTACCCTCTACCCTATGCTCTATCCTATCCTATCCTCAATCCTATCCTATCCCCTATCCTATCCTATCCTCTATCCTATTGTATCCTCTATCCTATCCAATCCTGTATCCTATCCTCTATCCTATCCTATCCTCAATCCTATCACATCCTCTATCCTATCCTATCGTCTATCCTACAATATCCCCTATCCTATCCTATCCTCTATCCTATCCTATCCTCTATCCAATTCTATCCTCTAGCCTATCCCATCCTCTATCCTACCCTCTATCCTATCCTATCCTCTATTCTATCGAATCCTCTATCCCATCCCATCCTTTATCGTATCCTATCCTCTATCCTATCCTCTATCCTACTGTATCCTCTATCCTATCCCATCCTCTATCCTATCCTCTATCCTATCCTATCCTCTATCCTGTCGTATTCTCAATCATATCCTATCCCCTATCCTATCCTATCCTCTAACCTGTCGTATTCCCTCTCCTATACTATCCTCTAACCTATCCTATCCTCTATCCTATCCTATCCTCTATTCTATCGAATCCTCTATCCCATCCCATCCTTTATCGTATCCTATCCTCTATCCTATCCTATCCTCTATCCTATCTTATACTCTATCATACCCTATCCTTTATCCAAGCCTATCCTCTATCCTATCCCATCCTCTATCCTATCCTATCGTCTATCCTACAATATCCCCTATCCTATCCAATCCTCTATCCTATCCTCTATCCTATCCTCTATCCTATCCTCTATCCTAACGTCTATCCTATAATATCCCCTATCCTATCCAATCCTCTATTCTATAATATCCTCTATCCTATCCTCTATCCTATCTTATCCTCTATTCTATCGTATCCTCTATCCTATCCCACCCTTTATCGTATCCTATCCTCTGTCCAATCTTATCCTCTATCCTATCCAATCCTCTATCCTATCCTCTATCCTATCATATCCTATCCTATCCTGTCCTCTAACCTATCCTATCCTCTATCCTATCCTACACTATGTCCTATCCTATCCTCTATCCCATCCTATCCTCTATCCTATCCTATCCTCTATCCTATCGTATCCTCTATCCTATCCCATCCTCTATCCTATCCTATCGTCTATCCTATAATATCCTCTATCCTATCCAATCGTCTATCGTATCCTCTATCCTATTCTCTATCCTATCCTCTATCCTATCCTATATCCTATACTATCCTCAATCCTATCCTATCCTCTATCCTATCCTATCCTGTATCCGATCCAATCGCCTATCCTATCCTCTATCCTATCCTATCCTCAATCCTATACTATCCTCTACCCTATCCTATCCTCTATTCTATCCTATCCTCTATCCTATCAAATCATCTATTCTATAATATCCTCTATCCTATCCAATCCTCTATCCTATCCTCTTTCCTATCCTATCCTATCCTCTATCCTATCCTATCCTCTATCCTATTCTATCCTCTATCCTATCCTATCCTATCCTCAATCCTATCCAATCCTCTATCCTACCCTCTATCCTATCCTCTATCCTATCCTCTATCCTAACGTCTATCCTATAATATCCCCTATCCTATCCAATCCTCTATTCTATAATATCCTCTATCCTATCCTCTATCCTATCTTATCCTCTATTCTATCGTATCCTCTATCCTATCCCACCCTTTATCGTATCCTATCCTCTGTCCAATCTTATCCTCTATCCTATCCAATCCTCTATCCTATCCTCTATCCTATCATATCCTATCCTATCCTGTCCTCTAACCTATCCTATCCTCTATCCTATCCTACACTATGTCCTATCCTATCCTCTATCCCATCCTATCCTCTATCCTATCCTATCCTCTATCCTATCGTATCCTCTATCCTATCCCATCCTCTATCCTATCCTATCGTCTATCCTATAATATCCTCTATCCTATCCAATCGTCTATCGTATCCTCTATCCTATTCTCTATCCTATCCTCTATCCTATCCTATATCCTATACTATCCTCAATCCTATCCTATCCTCTATCCTATCCTATCCTGTATCCGATCCAATCGCCTATCCTATCCTCTATCCTATCCTATCCTCAATCCTATACTATCCTCTACCCTATCCTATCCTCTATTCTATCCTATCCTCTATCCTATCAAATCATCTATTCTATAATATCCTCTATCCTATCCAATCCTCTATCCTATCCTCTTTCCTATCCTATCCTATCCTCTATCCTATCCTATCCTCTATCCTATTCTATCCTCTATCCTATCCTATCCTATCCTCAATCCTATCCAATCCTCTATCCTACCCTCTATCCTATCCTCTATCCTATCCTATCCTCAATCCTATCCTCAATCCTATCCTATCCCCTATCCTATCCTATCCTCTATCCTGTCGTATCCTCTGTCCTATAATATCCTCTATCCTGTCGTATCGTCTGTCCTATCCTATCCTCTATCTTATCCTCTACCCTATCGTCTATCCTATAATATCCAATATCCTATCCAATCCTCTATCCTATCCTCTATCGTATCCTATCCTCTATCCTATTCTATCCTCTATCCTATCGTATCCTCTATCCTATCACATCCTCTATCCTATCCTATCGTCTATCCTACAATATCCCCTATCCTATCCAATCCTCTATCCTATCCTCTATCCTATCCTATCCTCTATCCTATTCTATCCTCTATCCTATCCTATCCTCTATCGTATCCTATCCTCTATCCTATCATATCCTATATCCTATAATATCCTCAATCCTATCCAATCCTCTATCCTACCCTCTATCCTATCCTCTATCCTATCCTATCCTCAATCCTATCCTATCCCCTATCCTATCCTATCCTCTATCCTGTCATATCCTCTGTCCTATCCTATCCTCTATCCTGTCGTATCGTCTGTCCTATCCTATCCTCTATCTTATCCTCTACCCTATCGTCTATCCTATAATATCCAATATCCTATCCAATCCTCTATCCTATCCTCTATCCTATCCTATACTCTATCCTATTCTATCCTCTATCCTATCGTATCCTCTATCCTATCACATCCTCTATCCTATCCTATCGTCTATCCTACAATATCCCCTATCCTATCCAATCCTCTATCATATCCTCTATCCTATCCTATCCTCCATCCTATTCTATCCTCTAGCATATCCTATCCTCTATCCTATCCTATCCTCTATCCTATACAATCCTCTATCCTATCCTATCCTCTATCCTATGCAATCCTCTATCCTATAATATCCTCAATCCTATCCAATCCTCTATCCTACCCTCTATCCTATGCTCTATCCTATCCTATCCTCAATCCTATCCTATCCCCTATCCTATCCTATCCTCTAGCCTGTCGTATCCTCTGTCCTATCCTATCCTCTATCCTGTCGTATCGTCTGTCCTATCCTATCCTCTATCCTATCCTCTATCATATCCTCTATCCTATCCTCTATCCTATCGACTATCCAATAATATCCAATATCCTATCCAATCCTCTATCCTATCCTCAATCCTATCCTATCCCCTATCCTATCCTATCCTCTATCCTGTCGTATCCTCTGTCCTATACTATCCTCTATCTTATCCTCTACCCTATCGTCTATCCTATAATATCCAATATCCTATCCAATCCTCTATCCTATCCTCTAGCCTATCCTATCCTCTATCCTATCCTTTCCTCAATCCTATCCTATCTTCTATCCTATCCTATCCTCTATCCTATCCTATCCTCTAACCTATACTATCCTCTATCCTATCCTATCTTCTATCCTACCCAATCATCTATCCTATCACATCCCCTATCCTATCCTCTATCCTACCCTATCCTCTATCCTATCCTATCCTCTATCCTATCCTATCCTCTATCCTATCCTATCCTCTATCCTATCCTATCCTCTATCCTATCCTATCCTCTATCCTATCCTATTCTCTATCCTATCCTATCCTCTATCTTATCCTATCCTCTATCCTATCCTATCCTCTATCCTATCCTATCCTCTATCCTATCCTATCCTCTATCCTATCCTATCCTCTATCCTATCCTATCCTCTATCCTATCCTATCCTCTATCCTCTATCCTATCCTAACCTCTATCCTATCCTATCCTCTATCCTATCCTATCCTCTATCCGATCCTATCCTCTATCCTATCCTATCCTCTATCCTATCCTATCCTCTATCCTATTCTATCCTCTATCCTATCCTATCCTCTATCCTATCCTATGCTCTATCCTATCCTATCCTCTATCCTATCCTATCCTCTATCCTATCCTATCCTCTATCCTATCAAATCCCCTATCCTATACTCTATCCTATCCTATCCTCTATCCTATCCTATCCTCTATCCTATCCTATCCTCTATCCTATCCTGTCTTCTATCCTATCCTATCCTCCATCCTAGCCTATCCTCAATCCTATCCTTTCCTGTATCCTAACCAATCCTCTATCCTATCCTATCCTCTATCCTCTATCCTATCCAATCCTCTATCCTATCCATTCCTCTATCCTATCCTATCCTCTATCCTATAATATCCTCTATCCTATCCTATCCTCTATCCAATCCTCTATCCTATCCTATCCTCTATCCTATCCTATCCTCTATCCTATTCTATCCTCTATCCTATCCTATCCTCTATCCTATCCTATCTTCTATCCTACCCAATCATCTATCCTATCAAATCCCCTATCCTATCCTCTATCCTATCGTATCCTCTATCCTATCCTATCCTCTATCCTATCCTATCCTCTATCCGATCCTATCCTCTATCCTATCCTATCCTCTATCCTATCCTATCCTCTATCCCATCCTATCCTGTATCCTATCCAATCCTTAATCCTATCCTATCATCTATCCTCTATCCTATCCAATCCTCTATCCTATCCTATCCTCTATCCTATCCTATCCTCTATCCTATCCTATCCTCTATCCTATCCTATCTTCTATCCTATCCTATCCTCTATCCTATCCTATCCTCTATCCTATCCTATCCTCTATCCTCTCCTATCGTCTATCCTATCCTGTCCTCTATCCTATCCTATCCTCTATCCTATGCTATCCTCTATCCTATCCTATCCTCTATCCTATCCTATCCTCTATCCTATCCTATCCTCTATCCTATCCTATCCTCTATCCTATCCTATCCTCTATCCTATCCTATCCTCTATCCTATCCTATTCTCTATCCTATCCTATCCTCTATCCTATCCTATCCTCTATCCTATTCTATCCTCTATCCTATCCTATCCTCTATCCTATCCTATGCTCTATCCTATCCTATCCTCTATCCTATCCTATCCTCTATCCTATCCTATCCTCTATCCTATCAAATCCCCTATCCTATACTCTATCCTATCCTATCCTCTATCCTATCCTATCCTCTATCCTATCCTATCCTCTATCCTATCCTGTCTTCTATCCTATCCTATCCTCCATCCTAGCCTATCCTCAATCCTATCCTTTCCTGTATCCTAACCAATCCTCTATCCTATCCTATCCTCTATCCTCTATCCTATCCAATCCTCTATCCTATCCATTCCTCTATCCTATCCTATCCTCTATCCTATAATATCCTCTATCCTATCCTATCCTCTACCCAATCATCTATCCTATCAAATCCCCTATCCTATCCTCTATCCTATCGTATCCTCTATCCTATCCTATCCTCTATCCTATCCTATCCTCTATCCGATCCTATCCTCTATCCTATCCTATCCTCTATCCTATCCTATCCTCTATCCCATCCTATCCTGTATCCTATCCAATCCTTAATCCTATCCTATCATCTATCCTCTATCCTATCCAATCCTCTATCCTATCCTATCCTCTATCCTATCCTATCCTCTATCCTATCCTATCCTCTATCCTATCCTATCTTCTATCCTATCCTATCCTCTATCCTATCCTATCCTCTATCCTATCCTATCCTCTATCCTCTCCTATCGTCTATCCTATCCTGTCCTCTATCCTATCCTATCCTCTATCCTATGCTATCCTCTATCCTATCCTATCCTCTATCCTATCCTATCCTCTATCCTATCCTATGCTCTATCCTATCCTATCCTCTATCCTATCTTATCCTCTATCCTATCCTATCCTCTATCCTATCAAATCCAATATCCTATACTCTATCCTATCCTATCCTCTATCCTATCCTATCCTCTATCCTATCCTATCCTCTATCCTATCCTGTCCTCTATCCTATCCTATCCTCCATCCTAGCCTATCCTCAATCCCATCCTTTCCTCTATCCTATCCAATCCTCTATCCTATCCATTCCTCTATCCTATCCTATCCTCTATCCTATAATATCCTCTATCCTATCCTATCCTCTATCCAATCCTCTATCCTATCCTATCCTCTATCCTATCCTATCCTCTATCCTATCCTATCTTCTATCCTACCCAATCATCTATCCTATCAAATCCCCTATCCTATCCTCTATCCTATCGTATCCTCTATCCTATCCTATCCTCTATCCTATCCTATCCTCTATCCGATCCTATCCTCTATCCTATCCTATCCTCTATCCTATCCTATCCTCTATCCAATCCTCTATCCTATCCTATCCTCTATCCTATCCTATCCTCTATCCTATCCTATCCTCTATCCCATCCTATCCTGTATCCTATCCAATCCTTAATCCTATCCTATCATCTATCCTCTATCCTATCCAATCCTCTATCCAATCCATTCCTCCATCCTATCATATCCTCTATCCTATAATATCCTCTATCCTATCCTATCCTCTATCCAATCCTCTGTCCTATCCTATCCTCTATCCTATCCTATCCTCTATCCTATCCTATCTTCTATCCTATCCTATCCTCTATCCTATCAAATCCCCTATCCTATCCTCTATCCTATCCTATCCTGTATCCTATCCAATCCTCTATCCTATCCATTCCTCTATCCTATCCTATCCTCTATCCTATAATATCCTCTATCCTATCCTATCCTCTATCCAATCCTCTATCCTATCCTATCCTCTATCCTATCCTATCCTCTATCCTATCCTATCCTCTATCCTATCCTATCCTCTATCCTATCCTATCTTCTATCCTACCCAATCATCTATCCTATCAAATCCCCTATCCTATCCTCTATCCTATCAAATCCAATATCCTATACTCTATCCTATCCTATCCTCTATCCTATCCTATCCTCTATCCTATCCTATCCTCTATCCTATCCTGTCCTCTATCCTATCCTATCCTCCATCCTAGCCTATCCTCAATCCCATCCTTTCCTCTATCCTATCCAATCCTCTATCCTATAATATCCTCTATCCTATCCTATCCTCTATCCAATCCTCTATCCTATCCTATCCTCTATCCTATCCTATCCTCTATCCTATCCTATCTTCTATCCTACCCAATCATCTATCCTATCAAATCCCCTATCCTATCCTCTATCCTATCGTATCCTCTATCCTATCCTATCCTCTATCCTATCCTATCCTCTATCCGATCCTATCCTCTATCCTATCCTATCCTCTATCCTATCCTATCCTCTATCCAATCCTCTATCCTATCCTATCCTCTATCCTATCCTATCCTCTATCCTATCCTATCCTCTATCCCATCCTATCCTGTATCCTATCCAATCCTTAATCCTATCCTATCATCTATCCTCTATCCTATCCAATCCTCTATCCAATCCATTCCTCTATCCTATCATATCCTCTATCCTATAATATCCTCTATCCTATCCTATCCTCTATCCAATCCTCTGTCCTATCCTATCCTCTATCCTATCCTATCCTCTATCCTATCCTATCTTCTATCCTATCCTATCCTCTATCCTATCAAATCCCCTATCCTATCCTCTATCCTATCCTATCCTGTATCCTATCCAATCCTCTATCCTATCCATTCCTCTATCCTATCCTATCCTCTATCCTATAATATCCTCTATCCTATCCTATCCTCTATCCAATCCTCTATCCTATCCTATCCTCTATCCTATCCTATCCTCTATCCTATCCTATCCTCTATCCTATCCTATCCTCTATCCTATCCTATCTTCTATCCTACCCAATCATCTATCCTATCAAATCCCCTATCCTATCCTCTATCCTATCGTATCCTCTATCCTATCCTATCCTCTATCCTATCCTATCCTCTATCCGATCCTATCCTCTATCCTATCCTATCCTCTATCCTATCCTATCCTCTATCCCATCCTATCCTGTATCCTATCCAATCCTTAATCCTATCCTATCATCTATCCTCTATCCTATCCAATCCTCTATCCTATCCTATCCTCTATCCTATCCTATCCTCTATCCTATCCTATCCTCTATCCTATCCTATCTTCTATCCTATCCTATCCTCTATCCTATCCTATCCTCTTTCCTATCCTATCCTCTATCCTCTCCTATCGTCTATCCTATCCTGTCCTCTATCCTATCCTATCCTCTATCCTATGCTATCCTCTATCCTATCCTATCCTCTATCCTATCCTATCCTCTATCCTATCCTATCCTCTATCCTATCCTATCCTCTATCCTATCCTATCCTCTATCCTATCCTATTCTCTATCCTATCCTATCCTCTATCCTATCCTATCCTCTATCCTATCCTATCCTCTATCCTATCCTATCCTCTATCCTCTATCCTATCCTAACCTCTATCCTATCCTATCCTCTATCCTATCCTATCCTCTATCCTATTCTATCCTCTATCCTATCCTTTCCTCTATCCTATCCTATCCTCTATCCTATCCTATCCTCTATCCTATCCTGTCCTCTATCCTATCCTATCCTCCATCCTAGCCTATCCTCAATCCCATCCTTTCCTCTATCCTATCCTATCCTCTATCCTATCCTATCCTCTATCCTATCCTATCCTCTATCCTATCCTATCCTCTATCCTCTATCCTATCCTAACCTCTATCCTATCCTATCCTCTATCCTATCCTATCCTCTATCCTATCCTATCCTCTATCCTCTATCCTATCCTAACCTCTATCCTATCCTATCCTCTATCCTATTCTATCCTCTATCCGATCCTATCTTCTATCCTACCCAATCATCTATCCTATCAAATCCCCTATTCTATCCTCTATCCAATCCTCTATCCTATCCTATCCTCTATCCTATCCTATCCTCTATCCTATCCTATCCTCTATCCCATCCTATCCTGTATCCTATCCAATCCTTAATCCTATCCTATCATCTATCCTCTATCCTATCCAATCCTCTATCCAATCCTCTATCCTATCCTATCCTCTATCCTATCCTATCCTCTATCCTATCCTATCCTCTATCCCATCCTATCCTGTATCCTATCCTATCCTCTATCCTATCCTATCCTCTATCCTATCCTATCCTCTATCCTATCCTATCCTCTATCCTATCCTATCCTCTATCCTATCCTATTCTCTATCCTATCCTATCCTCTATCCTATCCTATCCTCTATCCTATCCTATCCTCTATCCTATCCTATCCTCTATCCTATCCTATCCTCTATCCTATCCTATCCTCTATCCGATCCTATCCTCTATCCTATCCTATCCTCTATCCTATCCTATCCTCTATCCCATCCTATCCTGTATCCTATCCAATCCTTAATCCTATCCTATCATCTATCCTCTATCCTATCCAATCCTCTATCCTATCCTTTCCTCTATCCTATCCTATGCTCTATCCTATCCTATCCTCTATCCTATCCTATCCTCTATCCTATCCTATCCTCTATCCTATCAAATCCAATATCCTATACTCTATCCTATCCTATCCTCTATCCTATCCTATCCTCTATCCTATCCTATCCTCTATCCTATCCTGTCCTCTATCCTATCCTATCCTCCATCCTAGCCTATCCTCAATCCCATCCTTTCCTCTATCCTATCCTATCCTCTATCCTATCCTATCCTCTATCCTATCCTATCCTCTATCCTATCCTATCCTCTATCCTCTATCCTATCCTAACCTCTATCCTATCCTATCCTCTATCCTATCCTATCCTCTATCCTATTCTATCCTCTATCCTATCCTTTCCTCTATCCTATCCTATGCTCTATCCTATCCTATCCTCTATCCTATCCTATCCTCTATCCTATCCTATCCTCTATCCTATCAAATCCAATATCCTATACTCTATCCTATCCTATCCTCTATCCTATCCTATCCTCTATCCTATCCTATCCTCTATCCTATCCTGTCCTCTATCCTATCCTATCCTCCATCCTAGCCTATCCTCAATCCCATCCTTTCCTCTATCCTATCCAATCCTCTATCCTATCCATTCCTCTATCCTATCCTATCCTCTATCCTATAATATCCTCTATCCTATCCTATCCTCTATCCAATCCTCTATCCTATCCTATCATCTATCCTATCCTATCTTCTATCCTACCCAATCATCTATCCTATCAAATCCCCTATCCTATCCTCTATCCTATCCTATCCTCTATCCGATCCTATCCTCTATCCTATCCTATCCTCTATCCTATCCTATCCTCTATCCCATCCTATCCTGTATCCTATCCAATCCTTAATCCTATCCTATCATCTATCCTCTATCCTATCCAATCCTCTATCCTATCCTTTCCTCTATCCTATCCTATGCTCTATCCTATCCTATCCTCTATCCTATCCTATCCTCTATCCTATCCTATCCTCTATCCTATCAAATCCAATATCCTATACTCTATCCTATCCTATCCTCTATCCTATCCTATCCTCTATCCTATCCTATCCTCTATCCTATCCTGTCCTCTATCCTATCCTATCCTCCATCCTAGCCTATCCTCAATCCCATCCTTTCCTCTATCCTATCCTATCCTCTATCCTATCCTATCCTCTATCCTATCCTATCCTCTATCCTATCCTATCCTCTATCCTCTATCCTATCCTAACCTCTATCCTATCCTATCCTCTATCCTATCCTATCCTCTATCCTATTCTATCCTCTATCCTATCCTTTCCTCTATCCTATCCTATGCTCTATCCTATCCTATCCTCTATCCTATCCTATCCTCTATCCTATCCTATCCTCTATCCTATCAAATCCAATATCCTATACTCTATCCTATCCTATCCTCTATCCTATCCTATCCTCTATCCTATCCTATCCTCTATCCTATCCTGTCCTCTATCCTATCCTATCCTCCATCCTAGCCTATCCTCAATCCCATCCTTTCCTCTATCCTATCCAATCCTCTATCCTATCCATTCCTCTATCCTATCCTATCCTCTATCCTATAATATCCTCTATCCTATCCTATCCTCTATCCAATCCTCTATCCTATCCTATCATCTATCCTATCCTATCTTCTATCCTACCCAATCATCTATCCTATCAAATCCCCTATCCTATCCTCTATCCTATCGTATCCTCTATCCTATCCTATCCTCTATCCTATCCTATCCTCTATCCGATCCTATCCTCTATCCTATCCTATCCTCTATCCTATCCTATCCTCTATCCTATCCTATCCTCTATCCCATCCTATCCTGTATCCTATCCAATCCTTAATCCTATCCTATCATCTATCCTCTATCCTATCCAATCCTCTATCCAATCCATTCCTCTATCCTATCATATCCTCTATCCTATAATATCCTCTATCCTATCCTATCCTCTATCCAATCCTCTGTCCTATCCTATCCTCTATCCTATCCTATCCTCTATCCTATCCTATCTTCTATCCTATCCTATCCTCTATCCTATCAAATCCCCTATCCTATCCTCTATCCTATCCTATCCTGTATCCTATCCAATCCTCTATCCTGCCCTATTATCTATCCTCAATCCTATCCTATCCTCTATCCTATCCTATCCTCTATCCTATCCTATCCTCTATCCTATAATATCCTCTATCCTATCTTATCCTCTATCCTATCCTATCCTCTATCCTATCCTATCCTATCCTCTATCCTATCCTATCCTCTATACTCTCCTATCGTCTATCCTATCCTATCCTCTATCCTATCCTATCCTCTATCCTATCCTATCCTCTATCCTCTATCCTATCCTAACCTCTATCCTATCCTATCCTCTATCCTATTCTATCCTCTATCCGATCCTATCTTCTATCCTACCCAATCATCTATCCTATCAAATCCCCTATCCTATCCTCTATCCTATCCTATCCTCTATCCTATCCTATCCTCTATCCTATCCTATCCTCTATCCTATCCTGTCCTCTATCCTATCCTATCCTCCATCCTAGCCTATCCTCAATCCCATCCTTTCCTCTATCCTATCCAATCCTCTATCCTATCCATTCCTCTATCCTATCCTATCCTCTATCCTATAATATCCTCTATCCTATCCTATCCTCTATCCAATCCTCTATCCTATCCTATCATCTATCCTATCCTATCTTCTATCCTACCCAATCATCTATCCTATCAAATCCCCTATCCTATCCTCTATCCTATCGTATCCTCTATCCTATCCTATCCTCTATCCTATCCTATCCTCTATCCGATCCTATCCTCTATCCTATCCTATCCTCTATCCTATCCTATCCTCTATCCTATCCTATCCTCTATCCCATCCTATCCTGTATCCTATCCAATCCTTAATCCTATCCTATCATCTATCCTCTATCCTATCCAATCCTCTATCCAATCAATTCCTCTATCCTATCATATCCTCTATCCTATAATATCCTCTATCCTATCCTATCCTCTATCCAATCCTCTGTCCTATCCTATCCTCTATCCTATCCTATCCTCTATCCTATCCTATCTTCTATCCTATCCTATCCTCTATCCTATCAAATCCCCTATCCTATCCTCTATCCTATCCTATCCTGTATCCTATCCAATCCTCTATCCTGCCCTATTATCTATCCTCAATCCTATCCTATCCTCTATCCTATCCTATCCTCTATCCTATCCTATCCTCTATCCTATAATATCCTCTATCCTATCTTATCCTCTATCCTATCCTATCCTCTATCCTATCCTATCCTATCCTCTATCCTATCCTATCCTCTATCCTCTCCTATCGTCTATCCTATCCTATCCTCTATCCTATCCTATCCTCTATCCTATCCTATCCTCTATCCTCTATCCTATCCTAACCTCTATCCTATCCTATCCTCTATCCTATTCTATCCTCTATCCTATCCTATCCTCTATCCTATCCTATCCTCTATCCTATCCTATCCTCTATCCAATCCTCTATCCTATCCTATCCTCTATCCTATCCTATCCTCTATCCTATCCTATCCTCTATCCTATCCTATCTTCTATCCTACCCAATCATCTATCCTATCAAATCCCCTATCCTATCCTCTATCCTATCGTATCCTCTATCCTATCCTATCCTCTATCCTATCCTATCCTCTATCCGATCCTATCCTCTATCCTATCCTATCCTCTATCCTATCCTATCCTCTATCCCATCCTATCCTGTATCCTATCCAATCCTTAATCCTATCCTATCATCTATCCTCTATCCTATCCAATCCTCTATCCTATCCTATCCTCTATCCTATCCTATCCTCTATCCTATCCTATCCTCTATCCTATCCTATCTTCTATCCTATCCTATCCTCTATCCTATCCTATCCTCTTTCCTATCCTATCCTCTATCCTCTCCTATCGTCTATCCTATCCTGTCCTCTATCCTATCCTATCCTCTATCCTATGCTATCCTCTATCCTATCCTATCCTCTATCCTATCCTATCCTCTATCCTATCCTATCCTCTATCCTATCCTATCCTCTATCCTATCCTATCCTCTATCCTATCCTATTCTCTATCCTATCCTATCCTCTATCCAATCCTATCCTCTATCCTGTCCTATCCTCTATCCTATCCTATCCTCTATCCTCTATCCTATCCTAACCTCTATCCTATCCTATCCTCTATCCTATCCTATCCTCTATCCTATTCTATCCTCTATCCTATCCTTTCCTCTATCCTATCCTATGCTCTATCCTATCCTATCCTCTATCCTATCCTATCCTCTATCCTATCCTATCCTCTATCCTATCAAATCCAATATCCTATACTCTATCCTATCCTATCCTCTATCCTATCCTATCCTCTATCCTATCCTATCCTCTATCCTATCCTGTCCTCTATCCTATCCTATCCTCCATCCTAGCCTATCCTCAATCCCATCCTTTCCTCTATCCTATCCTATCCTCTATCCTATCCTATCCTCTATCCTATCCTATCCTCTATCCTATCCTATCCTCTATCCTCTATCCTATCCTAACCTCTATCCTATCCTATCCTCTATCCTATCCTATCCTCTATCCTCTATCCTATCCTAACCTCTATCCTATCCTATCCTCTATCCTATCCTATCCTCTATCCTATCCTATCCTCTATCCCATCCTATCCTGTATCCTATCCAATCCTTAATCCTATCCTATCATCTATCCTCTATCCTATCCAATCCTCTATCCAATCCATTCCTCTATCCTATCATATCCTCTATCCTATAATATCCTCTATCCTATCCTATCCTCTATCCAATCCTCTGTCCTATCCTATCCTCTATCCTATCCTATCCTCTATCCTATCCTATCTTCTATCCTATCCTATCCTCTATCCTATCAAATCCCCTATCCTATCCTCTATCCTATCCTATCCTGTATCCTATCCAATCCTCTATCCTGCCCTATTATCTATCCTCAATCCTATCCTATCCTCTATCCTATCCTATCCTCTATCCTATCCTATCCTCTATCCTATCCTATCCTCTATCCTATCCTATCCTATCCTCTATCCTATCCTATCCTCTATCCTCTCCTATCGTCTATCCTATCCTATCCTCTATCCTATCCTATCCTCTATCCTATCCTATCCTCTATCCTCTATCCTATCCTAACCTCTATCCTATCCTATCCTCTAACCTATCCTATCCTCTATCCGATCCTATCTTCTATCCTACCCAATCATCTATCCTATCAAATCCCCTATCCTATCCTCTATCCTATCGTATCCTCTATCCTATCCTATCCTCTATCCTATCCTATCCTCTATCCGATCCTATCCTCTATCCTATCCTATCCTCTATCCTATCCTATCCTCTATCCTATCCTATCCTCTATCCTATCCTGTCCTCTATCCTATCCTATCCTCCATCCTAGCCTATCCTCAATCCCATCCTTTCCTCTATCCTATCCAATCCTCTATCCTATCCATTCCTCTATCCTATCCTATCCTCTATCCTATAATATCCTCTATCCTATCCTATCCTCTATCCAATCCTCTATCCTATCCTATCATCTATCCTATCCTATCTTCTATCCTACCCAATCATCTATCCTATCAAATCCCCTATCCTATCCTCTATCCTATCGTATCCTCTATCCTATCCTATCCTCTATCCTATCCTATCCTCTATCCGATCCTATCCTCTATCCTATCCTATCCTCTATCCTATCCTATCCTCTATCCTATCCTATCCTCTATCCCATCCTATCCTGTATCCTATCCAATCCTTAATCCTATCCTATCATCTATCCTCTATCCTATCCAATCCTCTATCCAATCCATTCCTCTATCCTATCATATCCTCTATCCTATAATATCCTCTATCCTATCCTATCCTCTATCCAATCCTCTGTCCTATCCTATCCTCTATCCTATCCTATCCTCTATCCTATCCTATCTTCTATCCTATCCTATCCTCTATCCTATCAAATCCCCTATCCTATCCTCTATCCTATCCTATCCTGTATCCTATCCAATCCTCTATCCTGCCCTATTATCTATCCTCAATCCTATCCTATCCTCTATCCTATCCTATCCTCTATCCTATCCTATCCTCTATCCTATAATATCCTCTATCCTATCTTATCCTCTATCCTATCCTATCCTCTATCCTATCCTATCCTATCCTCTATCCTATCCTATCCTATCCTCTATCCTATCCTATCCTCTATCCTCTCCTATCGTCTATCCTATCCTATCCTCTATCCTATCCTATCCTCTATCCTATCCTATCCTCTATCCTCTATCCTATCCTAACCTCTATCCTATCCTATCCTCTATCCTATTCTATCCTCTATCCGATCCTATCTTCTATCCTACCCAATCATCTATCCTATCAAATCCCCTATCCTATCCTCTATCCTATCGCATCCTCTATCCTATCCTATCCTCTATCCTATCCTATCCTCTATCCGATCCTATCCTCTATCCTATCCTATCCTCTATCCTATCCTATCCTCTATCCCATCCTATCCTGTATCCTATCCAATCCTTAATCCTATCCTATCATCTATCCTCTATCCTATCCAATCCTCTATCCTATCCTATCCTCTATCCTATCCTATCCTCTATCCTATCCTATCCTCTATCCTATCCTATCTTCTATCCTATCTTATCCTCTATCCTATCCTATCCTCTTTCCTATCCTATCCTCTATCCTCTCCTATCGTCTATCCTATCCTGTCCTCTATCCTATCCTATCCTCTATCCTATGCTATCCTCTATCCTATCCTATCCTCTATCCTATCCTATCCTCTATCCTATCCTATCCTCTATCCTATCCTATCCTCTATCCTATCCTATTCTCTATCCTATCCTATCCTCTATCCTATCCTATCCGCTATCCTATCCTATCCTCTATCCTATCCTATCCTCTATCCTATCCTATCCTCTATCCTATCCTATCCTCTATCCTATCCTATCCTCTATCCTATCCTATCCTCTATCCGATCCTATCCTCTATCCTATCCTATCCTCTATCCTATCCTATCCTCTATCCCATCCTATCCTGTATCCTATCCAATCCTTAATCCTATCCTATCATCTATCCTCTATCCTATCCAATCCTCTATCCTATCCTTTCCTCTATCCTATCCTATGCTCTATCCTATCCTATCCTCTATCCTATCCTATCCTCTATCCTATCCTATCCTCTATCCTATCAAATCCAATATCCTATACTCTATCCTATCCTATCCTCTATCCTATCCTATCCTCTATCCTATCCTATCCTCTATCCTATCCTGTCCTCTATCCTATCCTATCCTCCATCCTAGCCTATCCTCAATCCCATCCTTTCCTCTATCCTATCCTATCCTCTATCCTATCCTATCCTCTATCCTATCCTATCCTCTATCCTATCCTATCCTCTATCCTCTATCCTATCCTAACCTCTATCCTATCCTATCCTCTATCCTATCCTATCCTCTATCCTATTCTATCCTCTATCCTATCCTTTCCTCTATCCTATCCTATGCTCTATCCTATCCTATCCTCTATCCTATCCTATCCTCTATCCTATCCTATCCTCTATCCTATCAAATCCAATATCCTATACTCTATCCTATCCTATCCTCTATCCTATCCTATCCTCTATCCTATCCTATCCTCTATCCTATCCTGTCCTCTATCCTATCCTATCCTCCATCCTAGCCTATCCTCAATCCCATCCTTTCCTCTATCCTATCCAATCCTCTATCCTATCCATTCCTCTATCCTATCCTATCCTCTATCCTATAATATCCTCTATCCTATCCTATCCTCTATCCAATCCTCTATCCTATCCTATCATCTATCCTATCCTATCTTCTATCCTACCCAATCATCTATCCTATCAAATCCCCTATCCTATCCTCTATCCTGTAACCGTATCGATTACATATCGATCAAGCAACGCGTTGCCCGAGTGACGCGGGCCCCCACCACAGCGTTCCGCGTCGTCCTGCTGTCCTTTTCGTAACAAAGGATCGCAGGATCTCCCACTAATTAGCATGCGCAAGCATCGATCCCCACTCGATAGCGATCGAAGGAGGTCGATGCGAGCGATAGATCCAGCACTCTACGTCTAGACGCGATCGGGCGAACACGCGGATCCGGGAAGATCCCATAAATTCGGTACGCGGCGGTGAGAGTCAAACCGACTCGGGAACGATAGTCAAACCGACTACGTTGCCCTCGCCTCGCGCACACCTCAAACCGAGGAGCTGGTCGTGCAAACCGCACGACAGCAAATAAACATCATAGTAATCCAGGTGAGGTGACGAGACGAGGATAACGTGTCAATCCCGAGTGTCTTCCATCTTTGAGAATATCGTGTCGTAGTCCACGTACGGGTTAGTGCAGTAGAAGTTACCTCCCCGATACCGGAAGGCATCTTAACCCACTGAAAGTGACGATTGATGCAATCCTCAGGGTCGGAAGAGTAACGGACGCTTGGTACTCGTCGCCATACTTGTACTCTTCCTGAGAAATCAGCCGAGTGAGAGTGTGCTGCGACGGCCCTCCGGGAATCGCGAATAACGCGTCGTGATACGCATACGGGTTAGTACAGTGGAAGTTACCTCCCCGATACCGGAAGGCATCATAACCCACTGAAAGTGACGATTGATGCAATCCTCAGGGTCAGAAGAGTAACGGACACTTTGTACTCGTCGCCATACTTGTACTCTTCCTGAGAAATCAGCCGAGTGCGAGTGTGCTGCGACGGCCCTCCGGGAATCACGAACATCGCGTCGTGATACGCGTACGGGTTAGTGCGGTTGAAGTCACCTCCCCGACACCGGAAGGCATCGTAACCCGCTACCAGCGACGATCGATGCAATCCTCAGGGTCGGAAGAGTGACGGACACTTTGTACGCGTCGCCACACTTGTACTCTTCCTGAGAAATCAGCCGAGTACGGGGGTGCTGCGACGGCCCTCCGGGATCACGAATATCGCGTTGTGATCCGCGTACGGGTTAGTGCGGTTGAAGTCACCTCCCCGACACCGGAAAGCATCGTAACCCACTACCAGTGACGATCGATGCGATCCTCAGGGTCGGAAGAGTGACGGACACTTTGTACGCGACGCCACACTTGCACTCTTCCTGAGAAATCAGCCGAGTGCAAGTGTGCTGCGGCGGCCCTCCGTCAGTCGGGTAAATCGTGACGCGTTCACATCCGTCGAAAGACCGTCACGAAATCATAAAAGAATACCGAACGCGAATCGCGCTATCGAGCCGAAACATCTAGGCGTAGAGGCCATTGAAATCAAACGAGCGCACCACCACGGTGATGATTTATATAATAGAGCTTAATGAAATGGGCGAATATTAAACTAGAATTGTATACTCAATAGAATTTAAAGTCGTACTGCGTCACGCGAACGCATAAACAAATTGTAAAGCATTAAGGACAAAATATACTGTCATTCTACCTCCCACATCATCTCCGATTGATTTAAAAGTAGATAGAACCTCTCCGTCTCACAGACACGAACCGAGCTATCCAAGGGTGGTAACCGTCCCTTGATTCAAGAAGTGTGATCATTGCCGATCACGCACAGGAAGCGTTAAAAGATAAAATAAACGGTTACATATTTGGCGCCCGAACAGGGACGGCGAGGTTCAGGTACATTAAACCAGTCGGAATTGATCTTAAACATGTCAACTGAAACTCGAGCAAGGTCGCGGAAAAATCCGGGGACACCAGTCGTTGTGAGAAATATCGAGTCAGGTTCCGGGACAAACGTAGTTTCTCCGCCAAAAGACCAACTTGACGACCACCTTGACGCGATGAGTATAGAGCAGTTGCGCGATTTGATTCGCGACTTACGATCAAAAATTTCGCGACAGGACGAACGAATCCTCCAACTCGAGGTTAAGCTCGCCGCGGGGATGGGTATGCACGTTGAAAACGCGGAAGCCCGTGCACAAATTGCTGACTGGAAACTCGCAGTAGAATCACGATTAGATCGCGAAATAGAGGCCAACAAAAAACGCGAACAAGAACTCGATGCGAGGTTAGCCGAAATCAGGGAAACCATGATTAGCAACGACGAGTTATACGACAGGATTAGTGCGCACAAGCGCGAGATGCGAGATTGGAGGCGCGAAATAGAAACACGAATTGACCGCGAATCACTGCTGGCCGCAGAGATCGAGGAGCGTCTCCGTAAGGAGATGCACGACGGCTTCGACGAAGTTCTCGCGCTGTCGGAGATACCACGCCGCGTTGCCTCACATGAAGATGCAAGAGAACCTCATTCTCGTGAGCAACGCATCGAACAACACATCTCAAGAGGGATGAACCGTCCACGCGTCTCCATCCAGCCAGAGGCTCCCAATAACCGATGGCAAGCGTACGAATCCACGAGGTTAGAGGCATCGCAATTTGCCGCATCAAGGCCATTCGCCGTAAAACCCAAACTCCCAGTTTTCGAGGGAAAAGCTACGGAAAAACCTCCGAGGTTTCTCCGCGAGATGCGGCAATTCATCGAGGCCGCACGAGTGCCAGACGATGAGCTAAAGTTTATCATTACGCAGGCACTAAAAGGGGTGGCAAGCGAATGGTGGGACATAGTCACCGAACAAGTGACTTCGTGGAATCATTTTTCCCGACTATTCCTCGAACGATTTTGGAGCACGGCCATCCAAAGAAAAATAAAGGATAACCTCGATTCCGGTGTATATCGCCCAGAACCCGGATTGACACGCGTGGCGTATGCCATGAGGTTGATCGGAGGCGCACGTGACCTCGTACCACGACCTGCTGACGAGGAAATCGTATTGTCTCTTGCCCGACATTTTACGCAAGCAGTGGACGACTGCGTTTTGGGACAGAACATAACTACCATCGATTCGTTCTTGGCTTTATTAGAACGATTCGATAATGGCGGAACGGTCAACCGGCAGCGGACGAACGAAAGACAATCTGGCGAAAAGGAATGGATTCCACGTCCGAGCTACGAACCACCACCCCGGAGCCAAACATACGGGTCGAGCGGGCCGCGCCCGCAGTCCAACGAAACTAGCCAACGACCTTCAAGGGAACCTCAGCGTCAAATGGGCGAGTATCAACGCAGGGCGCCAGAAATCCCACGTCCATCTAGGGAAAATTATTCACAGCAAGAGCGGCGTCCCGAGGGTCGAAATCAGGAGGATCGACGATGGAATCCTCGCCCGACTCACATTCGAGCGGCGCAGGTAGAGGAAGAAAACCCTGAAGAAGGCATTGGAATTGGTGAAGAAGAAATATCCATCTCGGAAAACGAGTAAGGAGGAACTCAGAAGAACATCTGAGCGACTTCCCCACTCAGATAAGAGCCACCTCCAAGGAACCATCTAGGGAAGACCTCTGCTTAACAGTTGGATCGATTTTCGGAGACCTCCGACGTGACCTCACCAACGAGGAATGTCACCAATCAAGACCAGTCCTAGGGACCAATAACAGTCCAGAGGTCTACTTGAAAATCGAGGGCGTTCCCGTTAAAGCTCTCGTCGATACAGGCAGCACCGTAACAGCTATGTCAGAAGAATGGTACCTAAAACATCAAGGTCACTTGAAGAAGTGCCCCATGCTACCAGTCTCGGGAGCAGTCGTAATTGGAGCAACGGGCAGTAAATCAGCCCGACTGAAAAAACAAATATGGGTAACCATCACGCACCCAGAGGTTACATTAGAAGCTCCGGTAGTAATCGTTCCCGGACTAATCTGTGATCTGATCATAGGCGTAGACACGTTACGAAAGTCAAAGGCTACGATCGACTTTGCAAATGACACACTAATAATATCAACCGACAGAACAGGAGTCGTCATCAAGATGAGTCAAGAAAGTGCCGAAACGGAAGCGCTCAGAACAATAAAAGGTTCTGTCACGCGTCAAGACAATCTAACATCATTGGAAGCCGTTCAAGCAACTCCCCGGCAAAAGAAAGAACTGCAACGGGTGATCGAGTCCTTTCCCCGAGTTTGGAAAGAGGAGATAGGACGTCTTACGTGCTATGAACATCACCTGCACGTAAAGGCGGACACCCCGTATTTCTGCAGGACATATCCCACACCACTAAAATATCTAGAGGCGGCCGATGCGGAGATACAAAGAATGCTGGACAATAACATCATACAACCCAGCAAGAGCCCGTATATCAATCCAGTGGTTCCCGTATTAAAAAAGAACGGATCGCTCCGTCTATGTCTGGACGCCAGAATGCTGAATCAAGCTCTTGTTGACGACCACGAAATGTCAGAAACACCGGATGCAATCTTCCAACGCTTCAAGAAGGTGGATTTTCTCACAAGTCTCGATCTAACGAGCAGCTTCTGGCAAATTCCACTAACAAAAGCATCACGAAAGTACACTGCTTTCATGTATCGCGGGAGGTGCTATGAATACGTAGTAACACCGTTTGGCCTCAAGACAAGCAGTGCAAGTCTGGTCAGAGCCCTACGGCGGGTACTTGAAGGAATGGAGGGCTTCGTGGTGAACTTCATTGATGATATCTTATGCTTCTCAAGAACATTCGAAGAGCACATGCAACACCTGACGACCTTGTTGGAGCGATTGGAGGCGCACAACCTTACTGTCAACTTGGATAAATGTCACTTTATGAGACGAGAAATCAAATTCCTCGGCCACGTCTTGTCGGCAGAAGGATTGAAACAAGATCCGGAAAAACTCGCAGCAATTCGAGAATTTCCGGTACCACGAAACGTAAAACAGCTACGTGGATTTCTCGGACTCATAAATTACTACAGCAAGTTCACGGACAAGCATGCTGATGTCACAACACCATTACTGACCCTCTTAAAAAAGGGAAAACGATGGTCATGGAACGAGGCACAAGAGGCAGCGCTCGAAAAAGCGAAGCAAATTTTCTGTAAAGAAGTGGCACTGCAATATGCGGACGCCAGCAGAGAATTTTACCTGGCCACCGACGCGAGCTTCGTTGCAGTCGGAGCCGTGATCGAGCAGCGAGACGCGACGGGAAATCTGCGGCCAGTAGCATTCGCGAGTCGAACGTTGAAAGGACCAGAATTAACGTATTTTACCACCGAAAAAGAATTATTAGCGATAGTCTGGGCATTGGGAAAGTTTAGATCCTATGTATATGGTGCAAAAATAATACTGTTAACTGACCACAAGGCAATCACTTTCCTAATGAGCAGTAAGCTATTAAACCAGCGTCTCACGCGGTGGATTTTGTCAATTCAAGATTACCGCGTCGAAATTCGGTACCGACCGGGCAAGGAAAACATCCCAGCAGACGTAATGAGCCGGTCGTATAACGAGTCAGACAAAGACAACGTAGGCCGCGAAACTCGAGTACCCATCCTCGCCGCGGTGGCGCAAGCCATGTCCACGAAACTCGCAAAGGCGCTTAAAAGTTTGTCTAATTGGCAACAGGGGGACGACAGGATCCGCGCGATTATAGAAAAGTATTCCCGGCAGGATAAGTGTACCATCAAAAGGTATAGAATCCACGAGAATACTTTATATCACGTGGATCGGACCGGTAAAGTCAGGGCCGTGATTCCCGCTCAGCTGCGTGACCGACTAATTACGGAAGTGCATGAAATATACGCGCATCTCGGTAGCGACAAAACCATAGCACTTGTTGCTGAAAGTTTTTATGTTCCAAAACTTCACCGATATGCGCGTAAATTGATAGCTACGTGCGATATTTGTCAACGTGTTAAAATTCCAACACATGCTTTGCATTTCGATCTGCAAACAATTTTGCCCAAAAAGCCACTAGAGATCGTTTCAATAGACTACTATGGTCCATTACCAACATCAAGGGGAGGTGTCAAATATATCTTAGTAATTGAAGAACTATTTACTAAGTTCGTTAAGCTCTATTCTGTTAAAAACGCGACGACGGCAATAACGCTCACGCGCATCTTTAAAAACTACATCCCGCAATATGGTAAGCCACAGAAAATGCTGACGGACCATGGGACCCAATTCACCTCTAAAAAGAGGACACAGAGGTTACACGAAGAAGGGATCCAACACATATTATCATCGGTTAGACATCCTCAAAGTAACCCTGTCGAGAGAGTGAATCGCGAAATTGGGCGAATATTCCGCACGCTAGCGGCAAAGGCACATACATCGTGGGCCATATGGGTGAAAGTGGTGGAAACCTGCTGTAACGAGGTGATACACGACAGTACGGGTTTCACGCCGATGGAGCTCCTTCTGGGAAAACCGCCCACACGACCATGGACCAAATGGTTTATTCAAGAAAAACTGAGCGACGGAACAGTGGAACAAAAATTGCAACTAGCATTCCGTAATGTGTCACGAAAGGCGCATAAACGATGCGAACGAGCAAACAAGGGTAGGACGCACGTACAATTTGACATCGGTGACACTGTCCTGCTAAGAACGAATCCCATTTCAAACGCCGTTGAGCGAGAAGTCGCCAAGTTTTTTCACCTATACGAAGGACCGTACGAGGTGAAAGAGAGAAAAGGTCCCGCGACGTACGTTCTGCGACGCCCGCAGACAGGAGCTATCAGAGGCACATTCCACGCGACAAGTCTCCGGCAATATCATCGGCCAGACAAGGAAGCACATAACGTAAACACAACAGGTACGATGTGAACAAAGCCAACGTGCAAAACTAGAGCACCCAGCAGATAAACAGAATTATGTCGAGGCAAGGATTCCAAGAATCCCCAAACCGATGGCCTATAAATACGCGCGGAAACTAACATTGAGACACAGTTCGCAATGGAAAACCAAAACGTAACCGTTGAGAAACGCGAGGTGGGCACGCAGGCCTACGCCTCATGGGCTATGGTGTCCAGGCCCACACAAACGGGGATGGATCTCCATTATCACGAAATCCCAGAATTAACGATACCGACAATAGTACCGCGGCCCTGGTCCATCGGTCGTGGATCCCGGTATCGTGGCGGCGTGGCCACGCAAGCCACGCTACGAAAAACTCACGCACGGGTACAAACACCGAAGAAGGGTCCGTTAACTGGGACCACTAGGGTCAGTCACCAGATTAAACCCTCCACAACGGCTGGTCCGTCAACGCCGGTGAAGGAATTAGACCTCTCGTGGGAGGTAATCCCACAGGATAACGACAACCATCGCCAGCCGCATGCAGCGGAACTCAGCCCGGGGCTTCCTCCGGAGTCTTCAAAGGAAAACCTGGATTTCTCCTGGGACCAGGTGGAAGACTACGAGGTGGAGGTAGCCGACCTGGATCCCAAGGACCCACTCGGCCTCCTCCCGCTCACGGAAGAGCTCATCCACGAGCTGCTAGAATCACCACGAAACGATAAGCGATAAAAAAGAAAAATAATTAGTTTTTTTTTTTCTTTTCGTTTTACTCTTAGTTATATAAGTTAATATAAATTCTAAGGTACGTGCAAAAGAGCCCGTTTGCTCAAGGCAATATTATAAAGGCAAGGCAAGGTAATATTACTTTTTTTTGTTAAATTTCAAAGCAGTATATTTTCTTTTCTCTCCTTCTGTTGTTACATTAAGCGTAAAGGGATGCGCAAAAGAAATGTCTTTTTTTTGTTTGTTGGTGACACATAGAAATTTTTAGTTATTATTAAGGGTGCGCAAAAGAACGTCAGTATGCTCGTTTACTCAAGTCAATATTATTTTATTAATTCTCAAAACAATATATTTTTTTTTCTCTTTTCTCCTCTTTTCCGTTATGTTACATCAAGTTTGAGTGGGAACGCAAAATAAAAATTTTCTTTTAAGAGTCCTCGTTTGGTCAAGTAAATATTATTTAGTTAAATGTCAGAGCAATATATTTTCCTTTCGTTTTCAAGAACTTTGTTTGTTTATACATCGCGACTGCAGTGCATCTAGACTGCGTTCCTGCGACGGCAGTCGCGAATTCAGTGGGGGGGGCATATGTAACCGTATCGATTACATATCGATCAAGCAACGCGTTGCCCGAGTGACGCGGGCCCCCACCACAGCGTTCCGCGTCGTCCTGCTGTCCTTTTCGTAACAAAGGATCGCAGGATCTCCCACTAATTAGCATGCGCAAGCATCGATCCCCACTCGATAGCGATCGAAGGAGGTCGATGCGAGCGATAGATCCAGCACTCTACGTCTAGACGCGATCGGGCGAACACGCGGATCCGGGAAGATCCCATAAATTCGGTACGCGGCGGTGAGAGTCAAACCGACTCGGGAACGATAGTCAAACCGACTACGTTGCCCTCGCCTCGCGCACACCTCAAACCGAGGAGCTGGTCGTGCAAACCGCACGACAGCAAATAAACATCATAGTAATCCAGGTGAGGTGACGAGACGAGGATAACGTGTCAATCCCGAGTGTCTTCCATCTTTGAGAATATCGTGTCGTAGTCCACGTACGGGTTAGTGCAGTAGAAGTTACCTCCCCGATACCGGAAGGCATCTTAACCCACTGAAAGTGACGATTGATGCAATCCTCAGGGTCGGAAGAGTAACGGACGCTTGGTACTCGTCGCCATACTTGTACTCTTCCTGAGAAATCAGCCGAGTGAGAGTGTGCTGCGACGGCCCTCCGGGAATCGCGAATAACGCGTCGTGATACGCATACGGGTTAGTACAGTGGAAGTTACCTCCCCGATACCGGAAGGCATCATAACCCACTGAAAGTGACGATTGATGCAATCCTCAGGGTCAGAAGAGTAACGGACACTTTGTACTCGTCGCCATACTTGTACTCTTCCTGAGAAATCAGCCGAGTGCGAGTGTGCTGCGACGGCCCTCCGGGAATCACGAACATCGCGTCGTGATACGCGTACGGGTTAGTGCGGTTGAAGTCACCTCCCCGACACCGGAAGGCATCGTAACCCGCTACCAGCGACGATCGATGCAATCCTCAGGGTCGGAAGAGTGACGGACACTTTGTACGCGTCGCCACACTTGTACTCTTCCTGAGAAATCAGCCGAGTACGGGGGTGCTGCGACGGCCCTCCGGGATCACGAATATCGCGTTGTGATCCGCGTACGGGTTAGTGCGGTTGAAGTCACCTCCCCGACACCGGAAAGCATCGTAACCCACTACCAGTGACGATCGATGCGATCCTCAGGGTCGGAAGAGTGACGGACACTTTGTACGCGACGCCACACTTGCACTCTTCCTGAGAAATCAGCCGAGTGCAAGTGTGCTGCGGCGGCCCTCCGTCAGTCGGGTAAATCGTGACGCGTTCACATCCGTCGAAAGACCGTCACGAAATCATAAAAGAATACCGAACGCGAATCGCGCTATCGAGCCGAAACATCTAGGCGTAGAGGCCATTGAAATCAAACGAGCGCACCACCACGGTGATGATTTATATAATAGAGCTTAATGAAATGGGCGAATATTAAACTAGAATTGTATACTCAATAGAATTTAAAGTCGTACTGCGTCACGCGAACGCATAAACAAATTGTAAAGCATTAAGGACAAAATATACTGTCATTCTACCTCCCACATCATCTCCGATTGATTTAAAAGTAGATAGAACCTCTCCGTCTCACAGACACGAACCGAGCTATCCAAGGGTGGTAACCGTCCCTTGATTCAAGAAGTGTGATCATTGCCGATCACGCACAGGAAGCGTTAAAAGATAAAATAAACGGTTACAATCCTATCCTATCCTCTATCCTATCCTAACCTCTATCCTATCCTATCCTCTATCCCATCCTATCCTGTATCCTATCCAATCCTTAATCCTATCCTATCATCTATCCTCTATCCTATCCAATCCTCTATCCAATCCATTCCTCTATCCTATCATATCCTCTATCCTATAATATCCTCTATCCTATCCTATCCTCTATCCAATCCTCTGTCCTATCCTATCCTCTATCCTATCCTATCCTCTATCCTATCCTATCTTCTATCCTATCCTATCCTCTATCCTATCAAATCCCCTATCCTATCCTCTATCCTATCCTATCCTGTATCCTATCCAATCCTCTATCCTGCCCTATTATCTATCCTCAATCCTATCCTTTCCTGTATCCTATCCAATCCTCTATCCTATCCTGTCCTCTATCCTATAATATCCTCTATCCTATCTTATCCTCTATCCTATCCTATCCTCTATCCTATCCTATCCTATCCTCTATCCTATCCTATCCTCTATCCTCTCCTATCGTCTATCCTATCCTATCCTCTATCCTATCCTATCCTCTATCCTATCCTATCCTCTATCCTCTATCCTATCCTAACCTCTATCCTATCCTATCCTCTATCCTATTCTATCCTCTATCCGATCCTATCCTCTATCCTATCCTATCCTCTATCCTATCCTATCCTCTTTCCTATTCTATCCTCTATCCTATCCTATCCTCTATCCTATCCTATGCTCTATCCTATCCTATCCTCTATCCTATCCTATCCTGTATCCTATCCTATCCTCTATCCTATCAAATCCCCTATCCTATACTCTATCCTATCCTATCCTCTATCCTATCCTATCCTCTATCCTATCCTATCCTCTATCCTATCCTATCCTCTATCCTATCCTATCCTCTATCCTATCCTATCCACTATCCTATCCTATCCTCTATCCTATCCTATCCTCTATCCTATCCTATCCTCTATCCTATCCTATCCTCTATCCTATCCTATCCTCTATCCTATCCTATCCTCTAACCTATCCTATCCTCTATCCTATCCTATCCTCTATCCTATCCTATTCTCTATCCTATCAAATCCTCTATCCTATCCTATCCTCTAT
Source organism: Halictus rubicundus (assembly GCF_050948215.1). Taxonomy (NCBI): domain Eukaryota; kingdom Metazoa; phylum Arthropoda; class Insecta; order Hymenoptera; family Halictidae; genus Halictus; species Halictus rubicundus. Next base: position 167,828 of record NW_027488838.1, on the reverse strand, counting down.
CCTATCAAATCCCCTATCCTATACTCTATCCTATCCTATCCTCTATCCTATCCTATCCTCTATCCTATCCTATCCTCTATCCTATCCTATCCTCTATCCTATCCTATCCTGTATCCTATCCAATCCTCTATCCTGCCCTATTATCTATCCTCAATCCTATCCTTTCCTGTATCCTATCCAATCCTCTATCCTATCCTGTCCTCTATCCTATAATATCCTCTATCCTATCTTATCCTCTATCCTATCCTATCCTCTATCCTATCCTATCCTCTATCCTATCCTATCCTCTATCCTATCCTATCCTCTATCCTATCCTATCCTCTATCCTATCCTATCCTCTATCCTATCCTATCCTCTATCCTATCCTATCCTCTATCCTATCCTATCCTCTATCCTATCCTATCCTCTATCCTATCCTATCCTCTATCCTATCCTATCCTCTATCCTATCCTATCCTCTATCCTATCCTATCCTCTATCCTATCCTATCCTCTATCCTATCCTATCCTCTATCCTATCCTATCCTCTATCCTATCCTATCCTCTATCCTATCCTATCCTCTATCCTATCCTATCCTCTATCCTCTATCCTATCCTAACCTCTATCCTATCCTATCCTCTATCCTATCCTATCCTCTTTCCTATTCTATCCTCTATCCTATCCTATCCTCTATCCTCTCCTATCGTCTATCCTATCCTATCCTCTATCCTATCCTATCCTCTATCCTATCCTATCCTCTATCCTATCATATCCTCTATCCTATCCTATCCTCTATCCTACCCTATCCTCTATCCTATCCTATCCTCTATCCTATCCTATCCTCTATCCTATCCTATCCTCTATCCTATCCTATCCTCTATCCTATCCTTTCCTCTATCCTATCCTATCCTCTATCCTATCCTATCCTCTATCCTCTATCCTATCCTAACCTCTATCCTATCCTATCCTCTATCCTATTCTATCCTCTATCCGATCCTATCCTCTATCCTATCCTATCCTCTATCCTATTCTATCCTCTATCCTATCCTTTCCTCTATCCTATCCTATGCTCTATCCTATCCTATCCTCTATCCTATCCTATCCTCTATCCTATCCTATCCTCTATCCTATCAAATCCAATATCCTATACTCTATCCTATCCTATCCTCTATCCTATCCTATCCTCTATCCTATCCTATCCTCTATCCTATCCTGTCCTCTATCCTATCCTATCCTCCATCCTAGCCTATCCTCAATCCCATCCTTTCCTCTATCCTATCCAATCCTCTATCCTATCCATTCCTCTATCCTATCATATCCTCTATCCTATAATATCCTCTATCCTATCCTATCCTCTATCCAATCCTCTGTCCTATCCTATCCTCTATCCTATCCTATCCTCTATCCTATCCTATCTTCTATCCTATCCTATCCTCTATCCTATCAAATCCCCTATCCTATCCTCTATCCTATCCTATCCTGTATCCTATCCAATCCTCTATCCTGCCCTATTATCTATCCTCAATCCTATCCTTTCCTGTATCCTATCCAATCCTCTATCCTATCCTGTCCTCTATCCTATAATATCCTCTATCCTATCTTATCCTCTATCCTATCCTATCCTCTATCCTATCCTATCCTATCCTCTATCCTATCCTATCCTCTATCCTCTCCTATCGTCTATCCTATCCTATCCTCTATCCTATCCTATCCTCTATCCTATCCTATCCTCTATCCTCTATCCTATCCTAACCTCTATCCTATCCTATCCTCTATCCTATTCTATCCTCTATCCGATCCTATCCTCTATCCTATCCTATCCTCTATCCTATCCTATCCTCTTTCCTATTCTATCCTCTATCCTATCCTATCCTCTATCCTATCCTATGCTCTATCCTATCCTATCCTCTATCCTATCCTATCCTGTATCCTATCCTATCCTCTATCCTATCAAATCCCCTATCCTATACTCTATCCTATCCTATCCTCTATCCTATCCTATCCTCTATCCTATCCTATCCTCTATCCTATCCTATCCTCTATCCTATCCTATCCTCTATCCTATCCTATCCACTATCCTATCCTATCCTCTATCCTATCCTATCCTCTATCCTATCCTATCCTCTATCCTATCCTATCCTCTATCCTATCCTATCCTCTATCCTATCCTATCCTCTAACCTATCCTATCCTCTATCCTATCCTATCCTCTATCCTATCCTATTCTCTATCCTATCAAATCCTCTATCCTATCCTATCCTCTATCCTATCAAATCCCCTATCCTATACTCTATCCTATCCTATCCTCTATCCTATCCTATCCTCTATCCTATCCTATCCTCTATCCTATCCTATCCTCTATCCTATCCTATCCTGTATCCTATCCAATCCTCTATCCTGCCCTATTATCTATCCTCAATCCTATCCTTTCCTGTATCCTATCCAATCCTCTATCCTATCCTGTCCTCTATCCTATAATATCCTCTATCCTATCTTATCCTCTATCCTATCCTATCCTCTATCCTATCCTATCCTCTATCCTATCCTATCCTCTATCCTATCCTATCCTCTATCCTATCCTATCCTCTATCCTATCCTATCCTCTATCCTATCCTATCCTCTATCCTATCCTATCCTCTATCCTATCCTATCCTCTATCCTATCCTATCCTCTATCCTATCCTATCCTCTATCCTATCCTATCCTCTATCCTATCCTATCCTCTATCCTATCCTATCCTCTATCCTATCCTATCCTCTATCCTATCCTATCCTCTATCCTATCCTATCCTCTATCCTATCCTATCCTCTATCCTATCCTATCCTCTATCCTATCCTATCCTCTATCCTCTATCCTATCCTAACCTCTATCCTATCCTATCCTCTATCCTATCCTATCCTCTTTCCTATTCTATCCTCTATCCTATCCTATCCTCTATCCTCTCCTATCGTCTATCCTATCCTATCCTCTATCCTATCCTATCCTCTATCCTATCCTATCCTCTATCCTATCATATCCTCTATCCTATCCTATCCTCTATCCTACCCTATCCTCTATCCTATCCTATCCTCTATCCTATCCTATCCTCTATCCTATCCTATCCTCTATCCTATCCTATCCTCTATCCTATCCTATCCTCTATCCTATCCTATCCTCTATCCTATCCTATCCTCTATCCTATCCTATCCTCTATCCTCTATCCTATCCTAACCTCTATCCTATCCTATCCTCTATCCTATTCTATCCTCTATCCGATCCTATCCTCTATCCTATCCTATCCTCTATCCTATTCTATCCTCTATCCTATCCTTTCCTCTATCCTATCCTATGCTCTATCCTATCCTATCCTCTATCCTATCCTATCCTCTATCCTATCCTATCCTCTATCCTATCAAATCCAATATCCTATACTCTATCCTATCCTATCCTCTATCCTATCCTATCCTCTATCCTATCCTATCCTCTATCCTATCCTGTCCTCTATCCTATCCTATCCTCCATCCTAGCCTATCCTCAATCCCATCCTTTCCTCTATCCTATCCAATCCTCTATCCTATCCATTCCTCTATCCTATCCTATCCTCTATCCTATAATATCCTCTATCCTATCCTATCCTCTATCCAATCCTCTATCCTATCCTATCCTCTATCCTATCCTATCTTCTATCCTACCCAATCATCTATCCTATCAAATCCCCTATCCTATCCTCTATCCTATCGTATCCTCTATCCTATCCTATCCTCTATCCTATCCTATCCTCTATCCGATCCTATCCTCTATCCTATCCTATCCTCTATCCTATCCTATCCTCTATCCTATCCTATCCTCTATCCCATCCTATCCTGTATCCTATCCAATCCTTAATCCTATCCTATCATCTATCCTCTATCCTATCCAATCCTCTATCCAATCCATTCCTCTATCCTATCATATCCTCTATCCTATAATATCCTCTATCCTATCATATCCTCTATCCAATCCTCTGTCCTATCCTATCCTCTATCCTATCCTATCCTCTATCCTATCCTATCTTCTATCCTATCCTATCCTCTATCCTATCAAATCCCCTATCCTATCCTCTATCCTATCCTATCCTGTATCCTATCCAATCCTCTATCCTGCCCTATTATCTATCCTCAATCCTATCCTTTCCTGTATCCTATCCAATCCTCTATCCTATCCTGTCCTCTATCCTATAATATCCTCTATCCTATCTTATCCTCTATCCTATCCTATCCTCTATCCTATCCTATCCTCTATCCTATCCTATCCTCTATCCTATCCTATCCTCTATCCTCTCCTATCGTCTATCCTATCCTATCCTCTATCCTATCCTATCCTCTATCCTATCCTATCCTCTATCCTATCCTATCCTCTATCCTATCCTATCCTCTATCCTATCCTATCCTCTATCCTATCCTATCCTCTATCCTATCCTATCCTCTATCCTATCCTATCCTCTATCCTATCCTATCCTCTATCCTATCCTATCCTCTATCCTATCCTCTATCCTATCCTATCCTCTATCCTATCCTATCCTATCCTCTATCCTATCCTATCCTCTATCCTATCCTATCCTCTAACCTATCCTATCCTCTATCCTATCCTATCCTCTATCCTATCCTATTCTCTATCCTATCAAATCCTCTATCCTATCCTATCCTCTATCCTATCAAATCCCCTATCCTATACTCTATCCTATCCTATCCTCTATCCTATCCTATCCTCTATCCTATTCTATCCTGTATCCTATCCAATCCTCTATCCTGCCCTATTATCTATCCTCAATCCTATCCTTTCCTGTATCCTATCCAATCCTCTATCCTATCCTGTCCTCTATCCTATAATATCCTCTATCCTATCTTATCCTCTATCCTATCCTATCCTCTATCCTATCCTATCCTCTATCCTATCCTATCCTCTATCCTATCCTATCCTCTATCCTATCCTATCCTCTATCCTATCCTATCCTCTATCCTATCCTATCCTCTATCCTATCCTATCCTCTATCCTATCCTATCCTCTATCCTATCCTATCCTCTATCCTCTATCCTATCCTAACCTCTATCCTATCCTATCCTCTATCCTATTCTATCCTCTATCCGATCCTATCCTCTATCCTATCCTATCCTCTATCCTATCCTATCCTCTATCCTATCCTATCCTCTATCCTATCCTATCCTCTATCCTATCCTATCCTCTATCCTATCCTATCCTCTATCCTATCCTATCCTCTAACCTATCCTATCCTCTATCCTATCCTATCCTCTATCCTATCCTATCCTCTATCCTATCCTATCCTCTATCCTATCCTATCCTCTATCCTATCCTATCCTCTAACCTATCCTATCCTCTATCCTATCCTATCCTCTATCCTATCCTATCCTCTATCCTATCCTATCCTCTATCCTATCCTATCCTCTATCCTATCAAATCCCCTATCCTATACTCTATCCTATCCTATCCTCTATCCTATCCTATCCTCTATCCTATCCTATCCTCTATCCTATCCTATCCTCTATCCTATCCTATCCTCTATCCTATCCTATCCTCTATCCTATCCTATCCTCTATCCTATCCTATCCTCTATCCTATCCTATCCTCTAACCTATCCTATCCTCTATCCTATCCTATCCTCTATCCTATCCTATCCTCTATCCTATCCTATCCTCTATCCTATCCTATCCTCTATCCTATCCTATCCTATAACCTATCCTATCCTCTATCCTATCCTATCCTCTATCCTATCCTATCCTCTATCCTATCCTATCCTCTATCCTATCCTATCCTCTATCCTATCCTATCCTCTATCCTATCCTATCCTCTATCCTATCCTATCCTCTATCCTATCCTATCCTCTATCCTCTATCCTATCCTAACCTCTATCCTATCCTATTCTCTATCCTATTCTATCCTCTATCCGATCCTATCCTCTATCCTATCCTATCCTCTATCCTATCCTATCCTCTTTCCTATTCTATCCTCTATCCTATCCTATCCTCTATCCTATCCTATGCTCTATCCTATCCTATCCTCTATCCTATCCTATCCTCTATCCTATCCTATCCTCTATCCTATCAAATCCCCTATCCTATACTCTATCCTATCCTATCCTCTATCCTATCCTATCCTCTATCCTATCCTATCCTCTATCCTATCCTGTCCTCTATCCTATCCTATCCTCCATCCTAGCCTATCCTCAATCCTATCCTTTCCTGTATCCTATCCAATCCTCTATCATATCCTATCCTCTATCCTCTATCCTATCCAATCCTCTATCCTATCCATTCCTCTATCCTATCCTATCCTCTATCCTATAATATCCTCTATCCTATCCTATCCTCTATCCAATCCTCTATCCTATCCTATCCTCTATCCTATCCTATCCTCTATCCTATCCTATCCTCTATCCTATCCTATCTTCTATCCTATCCTATCCTCTATCCTATCCTATCCTCTATCCTATCCTATCCTCTATCCTATCCTATCTTCTATCCTCTATCCTATCCAATCCTCTATCCAATCCATTCCTCTATCCTATCATATCCTCTTTCCTATAATATCCTCTATCCTATCCTATCCTCTATCCAATCCTCTGTCCTATCCTATCCTCTATCCTATCCTATCCTCTATCCTATCCTATCTTCTATCCTATCCTATCCTCTATCCTATCAAATCCCCTATCCTATCCTCTATCCTATCCTATCCTGTATCCTATCCAATCCTCTATCCTGCCCTATTATCTATCCTCAATCCTATCCTTTCCTGTATCCTATCCAATCCTCTATGCTATCCTGTCCTCTATCCAATCCTCTGTCCTATCCTATCCTCTATCCTATCCTATCCTCTATCCTATCCTATCTTCTATCCTATCCTATCCTGTATCCTATCAAATCCCCTATCCTATCCTCTATCCTATCCTGTCCTGTATCCTATCCAATCCTCTATCCTGCCCTATTATCTATCCTCAATCCTATCCTTTCCTGTATCCTATCCAATCCTCTATCCTATCCTGTCCTCTATCCTATAATATCCTCTATCTTATCTTATCCTCTATCCTATCCTATCCTCTATCCCATCCTATCCTGTATCCTATCCAATCCTTAATCCTATCCTATCATCTATCCTCTATCCTATCCAATCCTCTATCCAATCCATTCCTCTATCCTATCATATCCTCTATCCTATAATATCCTCTATCCTATCCTATCCTCTACCCAATCCTCTGTCCTATCCTATCCTCTATCCTATCCTATCCTCTATCCTATCCTATCTTCTATCCTATCCTATCCTCTATCCTATCAAATCCCCTATCCTATCCTCTATCCTATCCTATCCTGTATCCTATCCAATCCTCTATCCTGCCCTATTATCTATCCTCAATCCTATCCTTTCCTGTATCCTATCCAATCCTCTATCCTATCCTGTCCTCTATCCTATAATATCCTCTATCCTATCTTATCCTCTATCCTATCCTATCCTCTATCCTATCCTATCCTATCCTCTATCCTATCCTATCCTCTATCCTCTCCTATCGTCTATCCTATCCTATCCTCTATCCTATCCTATCCTCTATCCTATCCTATCCTCTATCCTATCCTATCCTCTATCCTATCCTATCCTCTATCCTATCCTATCCTCTATCCTATCCTATCCTGTATCCTCTCCTATCCTCTATCCTGCCCTATTATCTATCCTCAATCCTATCCTTTCCTGTATCCTATCCAATCCTCTATCCTATCCTGTCCTCTATCCTATAATATCCTCTATCCTATCCTATCCTCTATCCTATCCTATCCTCTATCCGATCCTATCCTCTATCCTATCCTATCCTCTATCCTATCCTATCCTCTATCCTATCCTATCCTCTATCCCATCCTATCCTGTATCCTATCCAATCCTTAATCCTATCCTATCATCTATCCTCTATCCTATCCAATCCTCTATCCTATCCTATCCTCTATCCTATCCTATCCTCTATCCTATCCTATCTTCTATCCTATCCTATCCTCTATCCTATCCTATCCTCCATCCTATCCTATCCTCTATCCTATCCTATCCTCTATCCTATCAAATCCCCTATCCTATCCTATCCTCTATCCTATCCTATCCTCTATCCTATCCTATCCTCTATCCTATCCTGTCCTCTATCCTATCAAATCCCCTATCCTATCCTATCCTCTATCCTATCCTATCCTCTATCCTATCCTATCCTCTATCCTATCCTGTCCTCTATCCTATCCTATCCTCCATCCTAGCCTATCCTCAATCCTATCCTTTCCTGTATCCTATCCAATCCTCTATCCTATCCTATCCTCTATCCTATCCTATCCTCTATCCTATCCTATCCTCTATCCTATCCTATCCTCTATCCTATAATATCCTCTATCCTATCCTATCCTCTATCCTATCCTATCCTCTATCCTATCCTATCCTCTATCCTATCCTATCTTCTATCCTATCCTATCCTCTATCCTATCCTATCCTCTATCCTATCCTATCCTCTATCCTATCCTATCTTCTATCCTACCCAATCATCTATCCTATCAAATCCCCTATCCTATCCTCTATCCTATCGTATCCTCTATCCTATCCTATCCTCTATCCTATCCTATCCTCTATCCGATCCTATCCTCTATCCTATCCTATCCTCTATCCTATCCTATCCTCTATCCTATCCTATCCTCTATCCCATCCTATCCTGTATCCTATCCAATCCTTAATCCTATCCTATCATCTATCCTCTATCCTATCCAATCCTCTATCCTATCCTATCCTCTATCCTATCCTATCCTCTATCCTATCCTATCCTCTATCCTATCCTATCCTCTATCCTATCCTATCATCTATCCTATCCTATCCTCTATCCCATCCTATCCTGTATCCTATCCAATCCTTAATCCTATCCTATCATCTATCCTCTATCCTATCCAATCCTCTATCCTATCCTATCCTCTATCCTATCCTATCCTCTATCCTATCCTATCCTCTATCCTATCCTATCTTCTATCCTATCCTATCCTCTATCCTATCCTATCCTCTATCCTATCCTATCCTCTATCCTATCCTATCCTCTATCCTATCCTATCCTCTATCCTATCCTATCCTCCATCCTAGCCTATCCTCTATCCTATCCTATCCTCTATCCTATCCTATCCTCTATCCTATCCTGTCCTCTATCCTATCCTATCCTCTATCCTATCCTATCCTCTATCCTATCCTATCCTCTATCCTATCCAATCCTCTATCCTATCCATTCCTCTATCCTATCCTATCCTCTATCCTATAATACCCTCTATCCTATCCTATCCTCTATCCTATCCTATCTTCTATCCTATCCTATCCTCTATCCTATCCTATCCTCTATCCTATCCTATCCTCTATCCTATCCTATCCTCTATCCTATCCTATCTTCTATCCTCTATCCTATCCAATCCTCTATCCAATCCATTCCTCTATCCTATCATATCCTCTTTCCTATAATATCCTCTATCCTATCCTATCCTCTATCCAATCCTCTGTCCTATCCTATCCTCTATCCTATCCTATCCTCTATCCTATCCTATCTTCTATCCTATCCTATCCTCTATCCTATCAAATCCCCTATCCTATCCTCTATCCTATCCTATCCTGTATCCTATCCAATCCTCTATCCTGCCCTATTATCTATTCTCAATCCTATCCTTTCCTGTATCCTATCCAATCCTCTATGCTATCCTGTCCTCTATCCAATCCTCTGTCCTATCCTATCCTCTATCCTATCCTATCCTCTATCCTATCCTATCTTCTATCCTATCCTATCCTGTATCCTATCAAATCCCCTATCCTATCCTCTATCCTATCCTGTCCTGTATCCTATCCAATCCTCTATCCTGCCCTATTATCTATCCTCAATCCTATCCTTTCCTGTATCCTATCCAATCCTCTATCCTATCCTGTCCTCTATCCTATAATATCCTCTATCTTATCTTATCCTCTATCCTATCCTATCCTCTATCCCATCCTATCCTGTATCCTATCCAATCCTTAATCCTATCCTATCATCTATCCTCTATCCTATCCAATCCTCTATCCAATCCATTCCTCTATCCTATCATATCCTCTATCCTATAATATCCTCTATCCTATCCTATCCTCTACCCAATCCTCTGTCCTATCCTATCCTCTATCCTATCCTATCCTGTATCCTATCCAATCCTCTATCCTGCCCTATTATCTATCCTCAATCCTATCCTTTCCTGTATCCTATCCAATCCTCTATCCTATCCTGTCCTCTATCCTATAATATCCTCTATCCTATCTTATCCTCTATCCTATCCTATCCTCTATCCTATCCTATCCTATCCTCTATCCTATCCTATCCTCTATCCTCTCCTATCGTCTATCCTATCCTATCCTCTATCCTATCCTATCCTCTATCCTATCCTATCCTCTATCCTATCCTATCCTCTATCCTATCCTATCCTCTATCCTATCCTATCCTCTATCCTATCCTATCCTGTATCCTCTCCTATCCTCTATCCTGCCCTATTATCTATCCTCAATCCTATCCTTTCCTGTATCCTATCCAATCCTCTATCCTATCCTGTCCTCTATCCTATAATATCCTCTATCCTATCCTATCCTCTATCCTATCCTATCCTCTATCCGATCCTATCCTCTATCCTATCCTATCCTCTATCCTATCCTATCCTCTATCCTATCCTATCCTCTATCCCATCCTATCCTGTATCCTATCCAATCCTTAATCCTATCCTATCATCTATCCTCTATCCTATCCAATCCTCTATCCTATCCTATCCTCTATCCTATCCTATCCTCTATCCTATCCTATCTTCTATCCTATCCTATCCTCTATCCTATCCTATCCTCCATCCTATCCTATCCTCTATCCTATCCTATCCTCTATCCTATCAAATCCCCTATCCTATCCTATCCTCTATCCTATCCTATCCTCTATCCTATCCTATCCTCTATCCTATCCTGTCCTCTATCCTATCAAATCCCCTATCCTATCCTATCCTCTATCCTATCCTATCCTCTATCCTATCCTATCCTCTATCCTATCCTGTCCTCTATCCTATCCTATCCTCCATCCTAGCCTATCCTCAATCCTATCCTTTCCTGTATCCTATCCAATCCTCTATCCTATCCTATCCTCTATCCTATCCTATCCTCTATCCTATCCTATCCTCTATCCTATCCTATCCTCTATCCTATAATATCCTCTATCCTATCCTATCCTCTATCCTATCCTATCCTCTATCCTATCCTATCCTCTATCCTATCCTATCTTCTATCCTATCCTATCCTCTATCCTATCCTATCCTCTATCCTATCCTATCCTCTATCCTATCCTATCTTCTATCCTACCCAATCATCTATCCTCTCAAATCCCCTATCCTATCCTCTATCCTATCGTATCCTCTATCCTATCCTATCCTCTATCCTATCCTATCCTCTATCCGATCCTATCCTCTATCCTATCCTATCCTCTATCCTATCCTATCCTCTATCCTATCCTATCCTCTATCCCATCCTATCCTGTATCCTATCCAATCCTTAATCCTATCCTATCATCTATCCTCTATCCTATCCAATCCTCTATCCTATCCTATCCTCTATCCTATCCTATCCTCTATCCTATCCTATCCTCTATCCTATCCTATTATCTATCCTATCCTATCATCTATCCTATCCTATCCTCTATCCCATCCTATCCTGTATCCTATCCAATCCTTAATCCTATCCTATCATCTATCCTCTATCCTATCCAATCCTCTATCCTATCCTATCCTCTATCCTATCCTATCCTCTATCCTATCCTATCCTCTATCCTATCCTATCTTCTATCCTATCCTATCCTCTATCCTATCCTATCCTCTATCCTATCCTATCCTCTATCCTATCCTATCCTCTATCCTATCCTATCCTCTATCCTATCCTATCCTCCATCCTAGCCTATCCTCTATCCTATCCTATCCTCTATCCTATCCTATCCTCTATCCTATCCTGTCCTCTATCCTATCCTATCCTCTATCCTATCCTATCCTCTATCCTATCCTATCCTCTATCCTATCCAATCCTCTATCCTATCCATTCCTCTATCCTATCCTATCCTCTATCCTATAATACCCTCTATCCTATCCTATCCTCTATCCTATCCTATCTTCTATCCTATCCTATCCTCTATCCTATCCTATCCTCTATCCTATCCTATCCTCTATCCTATCCTATCCTCTATCCTATCCTATCTTCTATCCTCTATCCTATCCAATCCTCTATCCAATCCATTCCTCTATCCTATCATATCCTCTTTCCTATAATACACTCTATCCTATCCTATCCTCTATCCAATCCTCTGTCCTATCCTATCCTCTATCCTATCCTATCCTCTATCCTATCCTATCTTCTATCCTATCCTATCCTCTATCCTATCAAATCCCCTATCCTATCCTCTATCCTATCCTATCCTGTATCATATCCAATCCTCTATCCTGCCCTATTATCTATCCTCAATCCTATCCTTTCCTGTATCCTATCCAATCCTCTATGCTATCCTGTCCTCTATCCAATCCTCTGTCCTATCCTATCCTCTATCCTATCCTATCCTCTATCCTATCCTATCTTCTATCCTATCCTATCCTGTATCCTATCAAATCCCCTATCCTATCCTCTATCCTATCCTGTCCTGTATCCTATCCAATCCTCTATCCTGCCCTATTATCTATCCTCAATCCTATCCTTTCCTGTATCCTATCCAATCCTCTATCCTATCCTGTCCTCTATCCTATAATATCCTCTATCTTATCTTATCCTCTATCCTATCCTATCCTCTATCCCATCCTATCCTGTATCCTATCCAATCCTTAATCCTATCCTATCATCTATCCTCTATCCTATCCAATCCTCTATCCAATCCATTCCTCTATCCTATCATATCCTCTATCCTATAATATCCTCTATCCTATCCTATCCTCTACCCAATCCTCTGTCCTATCCTATCCTCTATCCTATCCTATCCTGTATCCTATCCAATCCTCTATCCTGCCCTATTATCTATCCTCAATCCTATCCTTTCCTGTATCCTATCCAATCCTCTATCCTATCCTGTCCTCTATCCTATAATATCCTCTATCCTATCTTATCCTCTATCCTATCCTATCCTCTATCCTATCCTATCCTATCCTCTATCCTATCCTATCCTCTATCCTCTCCTATCGTCTATCCTATCCTATCCTCTATCCTATCCTATCCTCTATCCTATCCTATCCTCTATCCTATCCTATCCTCTATCCTATCCTATCCTCTATCCTATCCTATCCTCTATCCTATCCTATCCTGTATCCTCTCCTATCCTCTATCCTGCCCTATTATCTATCCTCAATCCTATCCTTTCCTGTATCCTATCCAATCCTCTATCCTATCCTGTCCTCTATCCTATAATATCCTCTATCCTATCCTATCCTCTATCCTATCCTATCCTCTATCCGATCCTATCCTCTATCCTATCCTATCCTCTATCCTATCCTATCCTCTATCCTATCCTATCCTCTATCCCATCCTATCCTGTATCCTATCCAATCCTTAATCCTATCCTATCATCTATCCTCTATCCTATCCAATCCTCTATCCTATCCTATCCTCTATCCTATCCTATCCTCTATCCTATCCTATCTTCTATCCTATCCTATCCTCTATCCTATCCTATCCTCCATCCTATCCTATCCTCTATCCTATCCTATCTTCTATCCTATCAAATCCCCTATCCTATCCTATCCTCTATCCTATCCTATCCTCTATCCTATCCTATCCTCTATCCTATCCTGTCCTCTATCCTATCAAATCCCCTATCCTATCCTATCCTCTATCCTATCCTATCCTCTATCCTATCCTATCCTCTATCCTATCCTGTCCTCTATCCTATCCTATCCTCCATCCTAGCCTATCCTCAATCCTATCCTTTCCTGTATCCTATCCAATCCTCTATCCTATCCTATCCTCTATCCTATCCTATCCTCTATCCTATCCTATCCTCTATCCTATCCTATCCTCTATCCTATAATATCCTCTATCCTATCCTATCCTCTATCCTATCCTATCCTCTATCCTATCCTATCCTCTATCCTATCCTATCTTCTATCCTATCCTATCCTCTATCCTATCCTATCCTCTATCCTATCCTATCCTCTATCCTATCCTATCTTCTATCCTACCCAATCATCTATCCTATCAAATCCCCTATCCTATCCTCTATCCTATCGTATCCTCTATCCTATCCTATCCTCTATCCTATCCTATCCTCTATCCGATCCTATCCTCTATCCTATCCTATCCTCTATCCTATCCTATCCTCTATCCTATCCTATCCTCTATCCCATCCTATCCTGTATCCTATCCAATCCTTAATCCTATCCTATCATCTATCCTCTATCCTATCCAATCCTCTATCCTATCCTATCCTCTATCCTATCCTATCCTCTATCCTATCCTATCCTCTATCCTATCCTATCCTCTATCCTATCCTATCATCTATCCTATCCTATCCTCTATCCCATCCTATCCTGTATCCTATCCAATCCTTAATCCTATCCTATCATCTATCCTCTATCCTATCCAATCCTCTATCCTATCCTATCCTCTATCCTATCCTATCCTCTATCCTATCCTATCCTCTATCCTATCCTATCTTCTATCCTATCCTATCCTCTATCCTATCCTATCCTCTATCCTATCCTATCCTCTATCCTATCCTATCCTCTATCCTATCCTATCCTCTATCCTATCCTATCCTCCATCCTAGCCTATCCTCTATCCTATCCTATCCTCTATCCTATCCTATCCTCTATCCTATCCTGTCCTCTATCCTATCCTATCCTCTATCCTATCCTATCCTCTATCCTATCCTATCCTCTATCCTATCCAATCCTCTATCCTATCCATTCCTCTATCCTATCCTATCCTCTATCCTATAATATCCTCTATCCTATCCTATCCTCTATCCTATCCTATCTTCTATCCTATCCTATCCTCTATCCTATCCTATCCTCTATCCTATCCTATCTTCTATCCTCTATCCTATCCAATCCTCTATCCAATCCATTCCTCTATCCTATCATATCCTCTTTCCTATAATATCCTCTATCCTATCCTATCCTCTATCCAATCCTCTGTCCTATCCTATCCTCTATCCTATCCTCTCCTCTATCCTATCCTATCTTCTATCCTATCCTATCCTCTATCCAATCCTCTGTCCTATCCTATCCTCTATCCTATCCTCTCCTCTATCCTATCCTATCTTCTATCCTATCCTATCCTCTATCCTATCAAATCCCCTATCCTATCCTCTATCCTATCCTATCCTGTATCCTATCCAATCCTCTATCCTGCCCTATTATCTATCCTCAATCCTATCCTTTCCTGTATCCTATCCAATCCTCTATGCTATCCTGTCCTCTATCCAATCCTCTGTCCTATCCTATCCTCTATCCTATCCTATCCTCTATCCTATCCTATCTTCTATCCTATCCTATCCTGTATCCTATCAAATCCCCTATCCTATCCTCTATCCTATCCTGTCCTGTATCCTATCCAATCCTCTATCCTGCCCTATTATCTATCCTCAATCCTATCCTTTCCTGTATCCTATCCAATCCTCTATCCTATCCTGTCCTCTATCCTATAATATCCTCTATCTTATCTTATCCTCTATCCTATCCTATCCTCTATCCCATCCTATCCTGTATCCTATCCAATCCTTAATCCTATCCTATCATCTATCCTCTATCCTATCCAATCCTCTATCCAATCCATTCCTCTATCCTATCATATCCTCTATCCTATAATATCCTCTATCCTATCCTATCCTCTACCCAATCCTCTGTCCTATCCTATCCTCTATCCTATCCTATCCTCTATCCTATCCTATCTTCTATCCTATCCTATCCTCTATCCTATCAAATCCCCTATCCTATCCTCTATCCTATCCTATCCTGTATCCTATCCAATCCTCTATCCTGCCCTATTATCTATCCTCAATCCTATCCTTTCCTGTATCCTATCCAATCCTCTATCCTATCCTGTCCTCTATCCTATAATATCCTCTATCCTATCTTATCCTCTATCCTATCCTATCCTCTATCCTATCCTATCCTATCCTCTATCCTATCCTATCCTCTATCCTCTCCTATCGTCTATCCTATCCTATCCTCTATCCTATCCTATCCTCTATCCTATCCTATCCTCTATCCTATCCTATCCTCTATCCTATCCTATCCTCTATCCTATCCTATCCTCTATCCTATCCTATCCTGTATCCTCTCCTATCCTCTATCCTGCCCTATTATCTATTCTCAATCCTATCCTTTCCTGTATCCTATCCAATCCTCTATCCTATCCTGTCCTCTATCCTATAATATCCTCTATCCTATCCTATCCTCTATCCTATCCTATCCTCTATCCGATCCTATCCTCTATCCTATCCTATCCTCTATCCCATCCTATCCTGTATCCTATCCAATCCTTAATCCTATCCTATCATCTATCCTCTATCCTATCCAATCCTCTATCCTATCCTATCCTCTATCCTATCCTATCCTCTATCCTATCCTATCTTCTATCCTATCCTATCCTCTATCCTATCCTATCCTCCATCCTATCCTATCCTCTATCCTATCCTATCCTCTATCCTATCAAATCCCCTATCCTATCCTATCCTCTATCCTATCCTATCCTCTATCCTATCCTATCCTCTATCCTATCCTGTCCTCTATCCTATCCTATCCATCATCCTAGCCTATCCTCAATCCTATCCTTTCCTGTATCCTATCCAATCCTCTATCCTATCCTATCCTCTATCCTCTATCCTATCCAATCCTCTATCCTATCCATTCCTCTATCCTATCCTATCCTCTATCCTATAATATCCTCTATCCTATCCTATCCTCTATCCTATCCTATCCTCTATCCTATCCTATCCTCTATCCTATCCTATCTTCTATCCTATCCTATCCTCTATCCTATCCTATCCTCTATCCTATCCTATCCTCTATCCTATCCTATCTTCTATCCTACCCAATCATCTATCCTATCAAATCCCCTATCCTATCCTCTATCCTATCGTATCCTCTATCCTATCCTATCCTCTATCCGATCCTATCCTCTATCCTATTCTATCCTCTATCCTATCCTATCCTCTATCCTATCCTATCCTCTATCCCATCCTATCCTGTATCCTATCCAATCCTTAATCCTATCCTATCATCTATCCTCTATCATATCCAATCCTCTATCCTACCCTATCCTCTATCCTATCCTATCCTCTATCCTATCCTATCCTCTATCCTATCCTATCCTCTATCCTATCCTATCATCTATCCTATCCTATCCTCTATCCCATCCTATCCTGTATCCTATCCAATCCTTAATCCTATCCTATCATCTATCCTCTATCCTATCCAATCCTCTATCCTATCCTATCCTCTATCCTATCCTATCCTCTATCCTATCCTATCTTCTATCCTATCCTATCCTCTATCCTATCCTATCCTCTATCCTATCCTATCCTCTATCCTATCCTATCCTCTATCCTATCCTATCCTCTATCCTATCCTATCCTCCATCCTAGCCTATCCTCTATCCTATCCTATCCTCTATCCTATCCTATCCTCTATCCTATCCTGTCCTCTACCCTATCCTATCCTCCATCCTAGCCTATCCTCAATCCTATCCTTTCCTGTATCCTATCCAATCCTCTATCCTATCCTATCCTCTATCCTCTATCCTATCCAATCCTCTATCCTATCCATTCCTCTATCCTATCCTATCCTCTATCCTATAATATCCTCTATCCTATCCTATCCTCTATCCAATCCTCTATCCTATCCTATCCTCTATCCTATCCTATCCTCTATCCTATCCTATCCTCTATCCTATCCTATCTTCTATCCTATCCTATCCTCTATCCTATCCTATCCTCTATCCTATCCTATCCTCTATCCTATCCTATCCTCCATCCTAGCCTATCCTCTATCCTATCCTATCCTCTATCCTATCCTATCCTCTATCCTATCCTGTCCTCTATCCTATCCTATCCTCCATCCTAGCCTATCCTCAATCCTATCCTTTCCTGTATCCTATCCAATCCTCTATCCTATCCTATCCTCTATCCTCTATCCTATCCAATCCTCTATCCTATCCATTCCTCTATCCTATCCTATCCTCTATCCTATAATATCCTCTATCCTATCCTATCCTCTATCCAATCCTCTATCCTATCCTATCCTCTATCCTATCCTATCCTCTATCCTATCCTATCCTCTATCCTATCCTATCTTCTATCCTATCCTATCCTCTATCCTATCCTATCCTCTATCCTATCCTATCCTCTATCCTATCCTATCCTCTATCCTATCCTATCCTCTATCCGATCCTATCCTCTATCCTATCCTATCCTCTATCCTTTCCTATCCTCTATCCTATCCTATCCTCTATCCTATCCTATCCTCTATCCCATCCTATCCTGTATCCTATCCAATCCTTAATCCTATCCTATCATCTATCCTCTATCCTATCCAATCCTCTATCCTATCCTATCCTCTATCCTATCCTATCCTCTATCCTATCCTATCCTCTATCCTATCCTATCTTCTATCCTATCCTATCCTCTATCCTATCCTATCCTCTATCCTATCCTATCCTCCATCCTAGCCTATCCTCTATCCTATCCTATCCTCTATCCTATCCTATCCTCTATCCTATCCTGTCCTCTATCCTATCCTATCCTCCATCCTAGCCTATCCTCAATCCTATCCTTTCCTGTATCCTATCCAATCCTCTATCCTATCCTATCCTCTATCCTCTATCCTATCCAATCCTCTATCCTATCCATTCCTCTATCCTATCCTATCCTCTATCCTATAATATCCTCTATCCTATCCTATCCTCTATCCAATCCTCTATCCTATCCAATCCTCTATCCAATCCATTCCTCTATCCTATCATATCCTCTTTCCTATAATATCCTCTGTCCTATCCTATCCTCTATCCTATCCTATCCTCTATCCTATCCTATCTTCTATCCTATCCTATCCTCTATCCTATCAAATCCCCTATCCTATCCTCGATCCTATCCTATCCTGTATCCTATCCAATCCTCTATCCTGCCCTATTATCTATCCTCAATCCTATCCTTTCCTGTATCCTATCCAATCCTCTATCCTATCCTGTCCTCTATCCTATCCTATCCTCTATCCTATCAAATCCCCTATCCTATACTCTATCCTATCCTATCCTCTATCCTGTCCTATCCTCTATCCTATCCTATCCTCTATCCTATCCTATCCTCTATCCTATCCTATCCTCTATCCTATCCTATCCTCTATCCTCTATCCTATCCTAACCTCTATCCTATCCTATCCTCTATCCTATCCTATCCTCTATCCGATCCTATCCTCTATCCTATCCTATCCTCTATCCTATCCTATCCTCTATCCTATTCTATCCTCTATCCTATCCTATCCTCTATCCTATCCTATGCTCTATCCTATCCTATCCTCTATCCTATCCTATCCTCTATCCTATCCTATCCTCTATCCTATCAAATCCCCTATCCTATACTCTATCCTATCCTATCCTCTATCCTATCCTATCCTCTATCCTATCCTATCCTCTATCCTATCCTGTCCTCTATCCTATCCTATCCTCCATCCTAGCCTATCCTCAATCCTATCCTTTCCTCTATACTATCCAATCCTCTATCCTATCCGTTCCTCTATCCTATCCTATCCTCTATCCTATAATATCCTCTATCCTATCCTATCCTCTATCCAATCCTCTATCCTATCCTATCCTCTATCCTATCCTATCCTCTATCCTATCCTATCCTCTATCCGATCCTATCCTCTATCCTATCCTATCCTCCATCCTATCCTATCCACTATCCTATAATATCCTCTAACCTATCCTATCCTCTATCCAATCCTCTGTCCTATCCTATCCTCTATCCTATCCTATCCTCTATCCTATCCTATCTTCTATCCTATCCTATCCTGTATCCTATCAAATCCCCTATCCTATCCTCTATCCTATCCTGTCCTGTATCCTATCCAATCCTCTATCCTGCCCTATTATCTATCCTCAATCCTATCCTTTCCTGTATCCTATCCAATCCTCTATCCTATCCTGTCCTCTATCCTATAATATCCTCTATCCTATCTTATCCTCTATCCTATCCTATCCTCTATCCCGTCCTATCCCGTATCCTATCCAATCCTTAATCCTATCCTATCATCTATCCTCTATCCTATCCAATCCTCTATCGAATCCATTCCTCTATCCTATCATATCCTCTATCCTATAATATCCTCTATCCTATCCTATCCTCTATCCAATCCTCTGTCCTATCCTATCCTCTATCCTATCCTATCCTCTATCCTATCCTATCTTCTATCCTATCCTATCCTCTATCCTATCAAATCCCTTATCCTATCCTCTATCCTATCCTATCCTGTATCCTATCCAATCCTCTATCCTGCCCTATTATCTATCCTCAATCCTATCCTTTCCTGTATCCTATCCAATCCTCTATCCTATCCTGTCCTCTATCCTATAATATCCTCTATCCTATCTTATCCTCTATCCTATCCTATCCTCTATCCCATCCTATCCTGTATCCTATCCAATCCTTAATCCTATCCTATCATCTATCCTCTATCCTAACCAATCCTCTATCCAATCCATTCCTCTATCCTATCATATCCTCTATCCTATAATATCCTCTATCCTATCCTATCCCTTATCCAATCCTCTGTCCTATCCTATCCTCTATCCTATCCTATCCTCTATCCTATCCTATCTTCTATCCTATCCTATCCTCTATCCTATCAAATCCCCTATCCTATCCTCTATCCTATCCTATCCTGTATCCTATCCTATCCTCTATCCTATCCTATCCTCTATCCTATCCTATCCTCTATCCTATCCTATCCTCTATCCTATCCTATCCTCTATCCTATCCTATCCTCTATCCTATCCTATCCTCTATCCTATCCTATCCTCTATCCTATCCTATCCTCTATCCTATCCTATCTTCTATCCTATCCTATCCTCTATCCTATCCTATCCTCTATCCTATCCTATCCTCCATCCTAGCCTATCCTCTATCCTATCCTATCCTCTATCCTATCCTATCCTCTATCCTATCCTGTCCTCTATCCTATCCTATCCTCCATCCTAGCCTATCCTCAATCCTATCCTTTCCTGTATCCTATCCAATCCTCTATCCTATCCTATCCTCTATCCTCTATCCTATCCAATCCTCTATCCTATCCATTCCTCTATCCTATCCTATCCTCTATCCTATAATATCCTCTATCCTATCCTATCCTCTATCCAATCCTCTATCCTATCCAATCCTCTATCCAATCCATTCCTCTATCCTATCATATCCTCTTTCCTATAATATCCTCTGTCCTATCCTATCCTCTATCCTATCCTATCCTCTATCCTATCCTATCTTCTATCCTATCCTATCCTCTATCCTATCAAATCCCCTATCCTATCCTCTATCCTATCCTATCCTGTATCCTATCCTATCCTCTATCCTATCCTATCCTCTATCCTATCCTATCCTCGATCCTATCCTATCCTCTATCCTATCCTATCCTCTATCCTATCCTATCCTCTATCCTATCCTATCCTCTATCCTATCCTATCCTCTATCCTATCCTATCCTCTATCCTATCCTATCCTCTATCCTATCCTATCCTCTATCCTATCCTATCCTCTATCCTATCCTATCCTCTATCCTATCCTATCCTCTATCCTATCCTCTATCCTATCCTATCCTCTATCCTATCCTATCCTCTATCCTCTATCCTATCCTAACCTCTATCCTATCCTATCCTCTATCCTATTCTATCCTCTATCCGATCCTATCCTCTATCCTATCCTATCCTCTATCCTATCCTATCCTCTTTCCTATCAAATCCCCTATCCTATACTCTATCCTATCCTATCCTCTATCCTATCCTATCCTCTATCCTATCCTATCCTGTATCCTATCAAATCCCCTATCCTATACTCTATCCTATCCTATCCTCTATCCTATCCTATCCTCTATCCTATCCTATCCTCTATCCTATCCTATCCTCTATCCTATCCTATCCTCTATCCTATCCTATCCTCTATCCCATCCTATCCTGTATCCTATCCAATCCTGTATCCTATCCTATCCTCTATCCTATCCTATCCTATCCTCTATCCTATCCTATCCTCTATCCTCTCCTATCGTCTATCCTATCCTATCCTCTATCCTATCCTATCCTCTATCCTATCCTATCCTCTATCCTATCCTATCCTCTATCCTATCCTATCCTCTATCCTATCCTATCCTCTATCCTATCCTATAATCTATCCTATCCTATCCTCTATCCTATCCTATCCTCTATCCTATCCTATCCTCTATCCTATCCTATCCTCTATCCTATCCTATCCTCTATCCTATCCTATCCTCTATCCTATCCTATCCTCTATCCTATCATATCCTCTATCCTATCCTATCCTCTAACCTATCCTATCCTCTATCCTATAATATCCTCTATCCTATCCTATCCTCTATCCAATCCTCTATCCTATCCTATCCTCTATCCTATCCTATCCTCTATCCTATCCTATCCTCTATCCTATCCTATCCTCTATCCTATCCTATCTTCTATCCTACCCAATCATCTATCCTATCAAATCCCCTATCCTATCCTCTATCCTATCGTATCCTCTATCCTATCCTATCCTCTATCCTATCCTATCCTCTATCCGATCCTATCCTCTATCCTATCCTATCCTCTATCCTATCCTATCCTATATCCCATCCTATCCTGTATCCTATCCAATCCTCTATCCTATCCTATCCTCTATCCTATCCTATCCTATCCTCTATCCTATCCTATCCTCTATCCTCTCCTATCGTCTATCCTATCCTATCCTCTATCCTATCCTATCCTCTATCCTATCCTATCCTCTATCCTATCCTATCCTCTATCCTATCCTATAATCTATCCTATCCTATCCTCTATCCTATCCTATCCTCTATCCTATCCTATCCTCTATCCTATCCTATCCTCTATCCTCTATCCTATCCTAACCTCTATCCCATCCTATCCTCTATCCTATTCTATCCTCTATCCGATCCTATCCTCTATCCTATCCTATCCTCTATCCTATCCTATCCTCTTTCCTATTCTATCCTCTATCCTATCCTATCCTCTATCCTATCCTATGCTCTATCCTATCCTATCCTCTATCCTATCCTATCCTCTATCCTATCCTATCCTCTATCCTATCAAATCCCCTATCATATACTCTATCCTATCCTATCCTCTATCCTATCCTATCCTCTATCCTATCCTATCCTCTATCCTATCCTATCCTCTATCCTATCCTATCCTCTATCCTATCCTATCCTCTATCCTATCCTATCCTCTATCCTATCCTATCCTCTATCCTATCCTATCCTCTATCCTATCCTATCCTCTAACCTATCCTATCCTCTATCCTATCCTATCCTCTATCCTATCCTATTCTCTATCCTATCAAATCCTCTATCCTATCCTATCCTCTATCCTATCCTATCCTCTATCCTATCCTATCCTCTATCCTATCCTATCCTCTATCCTATCCTATCCTCTATTATATCCTATCCTCTATCCTCTATCCTATCCTAACCTCTATCCTATCCTATCCTCTATCCTATTCTATCCTCTATCCGATCCTATCCTCTATCCTATCCTATCCTCTATCCTATCCTATCCTCTTTCCTATTCTATCCTCTATCCTATCCTATCCTCTATCCTATCCTATGCTCTATCCTATCCTATCCTCTATCCTATCCTATCCTCTATCCTATCCAATCCTCTATCCTATCCTGTCCTCTATCCTATAATATCCTCTATCCTATCTTATCCTCTATCCTATCCTATCCTCTATCCCATCCTATCCTGTATCCTATCCAATCCTTAATCCTATCCTATCATCTATCCTCTATCCTATCCAATCCTCTATCCAATCCATTCCTCTATCCTATCATATCCTCTATCCTATAATATCCTCTATCCTATCCTATCCTCTATCCAATCCTCTGTCCTATCCTATCCTCTATCCTATCCTATCCTCTATCCTATCCTATCTTCTATCCTATCCTATCCTTTATCCTATCAAATCCCCTATCCTATCCTCTATCCTATCCTATCCTGTATCCTATCCTATCCTCTATCCTATCCTATCCTCTATCCTATCCTATCCTCTATTATATCCTATCCTCTATCCTCTATCCTATCCTAACCTCTATCCTATCCTATCCTCTATCCTATTCTATCCTCTATCCGATCCTATCCTCTATCCTATCCTATCCTCTATCCTATCCTATCCTCTTTCCTATTCTATCCTCTATCCTATCCTATCCTCTATCCTATCCTATGCTCTATCCTATCCTATCCTCTATCCTATCCTATCCTCTATCCTATCCAATCCTCTATCCTATCCTGTCCTCTATCCTATAATATCCTCTATCCTATCTTATCCTCTATCCTATCCTATCCTCTATCCCATCCTATCCTGTATCCTATCCAATCCTTAATCCTATCCTATCATCTATCCTCTATCCTATCCAATCCTCTATCCAATCCATTCCTCTATCCTATCATATCCTCTATCCTATAATATCCTCTATCCTATCCTATCCTCTATCCAATCCTCTGTCCTATCCTATCCTCTATCCTATCCTATCCTCTATCCTATCCTATCTTCTATCCTATCCTATCCTTTATCCTATCAAATCCCCTATCCTATCCTCTATCCTATCCTATCCTGTATCCTATCCTATCCTCTATCCTATCCTATCCTCTATCCTATCCTATCCTCTATCCTATCCTATCCTCTATCCTATCCTATCCTCTATCCTATCCTATCCTCTATCCTATCCTATCCTCTATCCTATCCTATCCTCTATCCTATCCTATCCTCTATCCTATCCTATCCTCTATCCTATCCTATCCTCTATCCTATCCTATAATCTATCCTATCCTATCCTCTATCCTATCCTATCCTCTATCCTATCCTATCCTCTATCCTCTATCCTATCCTAACCTCTATCCTATCCTATCCTCTATCCTATTCTATTCTCTATCCGATCCTATCCTCTATCCTATCCTATCCTCTATCCTATCCTATCCTCTTTCCTATTCTATCCTCTATCCTATCCTATCCTCTATCCTATCCTATGCTCTATCCTATCCTATCCTCTATCCTATCCTATCCTCTATCCTATCCTATCCTCTATCCTATCAAATCCCCTATCATATACTCTATCCTATCCTATCCTCTATCCTATCCTATCCTCTATCCTATCCTATCCTCTATCCTATCCTATCCTCTATCCTATCCTATCCTCTATCCTATCCTATCCTCTATCCTATCCTATCCTCTATCCTATCCTATCCTCTATCCTATCCTATCCTCTATCCTATCCTATCCTCTAACCTATCCTATCCTCTATCCTATCCTATCCTCTATCCTATCCTATTCTCTATCCTATCAAATCCTCTATCCTATCCTATCCTCTATCCTATCCTATCCTCTATCCTATCCTATCCTCTATCCTATCCTATCCTCTATCCTATCCTATCCTCTATTATATCCTATCCTCTATCCTCTATCCTATCCTAACCTCTATCCTATCCTATCCTCTATCCTATTCTATCCTCTATCCGATCCTATCCTCTATCCTATCCTATCCTCTATCCTATCCTATCCTCTTTCCTATTCTATCCTCTATCCTATCCTATCCTCTATCCTATCCTATGCTCTATCCTATCCTATCCTCTATCCTATCCTATCCTCTATCCTATCCTATCCTCTATCCTATCAAATCCCCTATCCTATACTCTATCCTATCCTATCCTCTATCCTATCCTATCCTCTATCCTATCCTATCCTCTATCCTATCCTGTCCTCTATCCTATCCTATCCTCCATCCTAGCCTATCCTCAATCCTATCCTTTCCTGTATCCTATCCAATCCTCTATCATATCCTATCCTCTATCCTCTATCCTATCCAATCCTCTATCCTATCCATTCCTCTATCCTATCCTATCCTCTATCCTATAATATCCTCTATCCTATCCTATCCTCTATCCAATCCTCTATCCTATCCTATCCTCTATCCTATCCTATCCTCTATCCTATCCTATCCTCTATCCTATCCTATCCTCTATCCTATCCTATCTTCTATCCTATCCTATCCTCTATCCTATCCTATCCTCTATCCTATCCTATCCTCTATCCTATCCTATCTTCTATCCTCTATCCTATCCAATCCTCTATCCAATCCATTCCTCTATCCTATCATATCCTCTTTCCTATAATATCCTCTATCCTATCCTATCCTCTATCCAATCCTCTGTCCTATCCTATCCTCTATCCTATCCTATCCTCTATCCTATCCTATCTTCTATCCTATCCTATCCTCTATCCTATCAAATCCCCTATCCTATCCTCTATCCTATCCTATCCTGTATCCTATCCAATCCTCTATCCTGCCCTATTATCTATCCTCAATCCTATCCTTTCCTGTATCCTATCCAATCCTCTATCCTATCCTGTCCTCTATCCTATCCTATCCTCTATCCTATCAAATCCCCTATCCTATACTCTATCCTATCCTATCCTCTATCCTGCCCTCTCCTCTATCCTATCCTATCTTCTATCCTATCCTATCCTCTATCCTATCCTATCCTCTATCCTCTATCCTATCCTAACCTCTATCCTATCCTATCCTCTATCCTATCCTATCCTCTATCCGATCCTATCCTCTATCCTATCCTATCCTCTATCCTATCCTATCCTCTATCCTATTCTATCCTCTATCCTATCCTTTCCTCTATCCTATCCTATGCTCTATCCTATCCTATCCTCTATCCTATCCTATCCTCTATCCTATCCTATCCTCTATCCTATCAAATCCCCTATCCTATACTCTATCCTATCCTATCCTCTATCCTATCCTATCCTCTATCCTATCCTATCCTCTATCCTATCCTGTCCTCTATCCTATCCTATCCTCCATCCTAGCCTATCCTCAATCCTATCCTTTCCTCTATCCTATCCAATCCTCTATCCTATCCGTTCCTCTATCCTATCCTATCCTCTATCCTATAATATCCTCTATCCTATCCTATCCTCTATCCAATCCTCTATCCTATCCTATCCTCTATCCTATCCTATCCTCTATCCTATCCTATCTTCTATCTTACCCAATCATCTATCCTATCAAATCCCCTATCCTATCCTCTATCCTATCGTATCCTCTATCCTATCCTATCCTCTATCCAATCCTCTGTCCTATCCTATCCTCTATCCTATCCTGTCCTGTATCCTATCCAATCCTCTATCCTGCCCTATTATCTATCCTCAATCCTATCCTTTCCTGTATCCTATCCAATCCTCTATCCTATCCTGTCCTCTATCCTATAATATCCTCTATCCTATCTTATCCTCTATCCTATCCTATCCTCTATCCCATCCTATCCTGTATCCTATCCAATCCTTAATCCTATCCTATCATCTATCCTCTATCCTATCCAATCCTCTATCCAATCCATTCCTCTATCCTATCATATCCTCTATCCTATAATATCCTCTATCCTATCCTATCCTCTATCCAATCCTCTGTCCTATCCTATCCTCTATCCTATCCTATCCTCTATCCTATCCTATCTTCTATCCTATCCTATCCTCTATCCTATCAAATCCCCTATCCTATCCTCTATCCTATCCTATCCTGTATCCTATCCAATCCTCTATCCTGCCCTATTATCTATCCTCAATCCTATCCTTTCCTGTATCCTATCCAATCCTCTATCCTATCCTGTCCTCTATCCTATAATATCCTCTATCCTATCTTATCCTCTATCCTATCCTATCCTCTATCCTATCCTATCCTATCCTCTATCCTATCCTATCCTCTATCCTCTCCTATCGTCTATCCTATCCTATCCTCTATCCTATCCTATCCTCTATCCTATCCTATCCTCTATCCTATCCTATCCTCTATCCTATCCTATCCTCTATCCTATCCTATCCTGTATCCTCTCCTATCCTCTATCCTGCCCTATTATCTATCCTCAATCCTATCCTTTCCTGTATCCTATCCAATCCTCTATCCTATCCTGTCCTCTATCCTATAATATCCTCTATCCTATCCTATCCTCTATCCTATCCTATCCTCTATCCGATCCTATCGTCTATCCTATCCTATCCTCTATCCTATCCTATCCTCTATCCTATCCTATCATCTATCCCATCCTATCCTGTATCCTATCCAATCCTTAGTCCTATCCTATCATCTATCCTCTATCCTATCCAATCCCCTATCCTATCCTATCCTCTATCCTATCCTATCCTCTATCCTATCCTATCTTCTATCCTATCCTATCCTCTATCCTATCCTATCCTCCATCCTATCCTATCCTCTATCCTATCCTATCCTCTATCCTATCAAATCCCCTATCCTATCCTATCCTCTATCCTATCCTATCCTCTATCCTATCCTATCCTCTATCCTATCCTGTCCTCTATCCTAACCTATCCTCCATCCTAGCCTATCCTCAATCCTATCCTTTCCTGTATCCTATCCAATCCTCTATCCTATCCTATCCTCTATCCTCTATCCTATCCAATCCTCTATCCTATCCATTCCTCTATCCTATCCTATCCTCTATCCTATAATATCATCTATCCTATCCTATCCTCTATCCTATCCTATCCTCTATCCTATCCTATCCTCTATCCTATCCTATCTTCTATCCTATCCTATCCTCTATCCTATCCTATCCTCTATCCTATCCTATCCTCTATCCTATCCTATCTTCTATCCTACCCAATCATCTATCCTATCAAATCCCCTATCCTATCCTCTATCCTATCGTATCCTCTATCCTATCCTATCCTCTATCCTATCCTATCCTCTATCCTATCCTATCCTCTATCCCATCCTATCCTGTATCCTATCCAATCCTTAATCCTATCCTATCATCTATCCTCTATCCTATCCAATCCTCTATCCTATCCTATCATCTATCCTATCCTATCCTCTATCCTATCCTATCCTCTATCCTATCCTATCCTCTATCCTATCCTATCCTCTATCCCATCCTATCCTGTATCCTATCCAATCCTTAATCCTATCCTATCATCTATCCTCTATCCTATCCTATCCTCTATCCTATCCTATCCTCTATCCTATCCTATCCTCTATCCTATCCTATCCTCTATCCTATCCTATCTTCTATCCTATCCTATCCTCTATCCTATCCTATCCTCTATCCTATCCTATCTTCTATCCTATCCTATCCTCTATCCTATCCTATCCTCTATCCTATCCTATCCTCTATCCTATCCTATCTTCTATCCTACCCAATCATCTATCCTATCAAATCCCCTATCCTATCCTCTATCCTATCGTATCCTCTATCCTATCCTATCCTCTATCCTATCCTATCCTCTATCCTATCCTATCCTCTATCCCATCCTATCCTGTATCCTATCCAATCCTTAATCCTATCCTATCATCTATCCTCTATCCTATCCAATCCTCTATCCTATCCTATCATCTATCCTATCCTATCCTCTATCCTATCCTATCCTCTATCCTATCCTATCCTCTATCCTATCCTATCCTCTATCCCATCCTATCCTGTATCCTATCCAATCCTTAATCCTATCCTATCATCTATCCTCTATCCTATCCTATCCTCTATCCTATCCTATCCTCTATCCTATCCTATCCTCTATCCTATCCTATCCTCTATCCTATCCTATCTTCTATCCTATCCTATCCTCTATCCTATCCTATCCTCTATCCTATCCTATCCTCTATCCTATCCTATCCTCTATCCTATCCTATCCTCTATCCTATCCTATCCTCCATCCTAGCCTATCCTCTATCCTATCCTATCCTCTATCCTATCCTATCCTCTATCCCATCCTGTCCTCTATCCTATCCTATCCTCCATCCTAGCCTATCCTCAATCCTATCCTTTCCTGTATCCTATCCAATCCTCTATCCTATCCTATCCTCTATCCTCTATCCTATCCAATCCTCTATCCTATCCATTCCTCCATCCTATCCTATCCTCTATCCTATAATATCCTCTATCCTATCCTATCCTCTATCCAATCCTCTATCCTATCCTATCCTCTATCCTATCCTATCCTCTATCCTATCCTATCCTCTATCCTATCCTATCTTCTATCCTAGCCTATCCTCTATCCTATCCTATCCTCTATCCTATCCTATCCTCTATCCTATCCTATCCTCTATCCTATCCTATCCTCTATCCTATCCTATCCTCTATCCTATCCTATCCTCTATCCTATCAAATCCCCTATCATATACTCTATCCTATCCTATCCTCTATCCTATCCTATCCTCTATCCTATCCTATCCTCTATCCTATCCTATCCTCTATCCTATCCTATCCTCTATCCTATCCTATCCTCTATCCTATCCTATCCTCTATCCTATCCTATCCTCTATCCTATCCTATCCTCTATCCTATCCTATCCTCTATCCTATCCTATCCTCTAACCTATCCTATCCTCTATCCTATCCTATCCTCTATCCTATCAAATCCCCTATCCTATACTCTATCCTATCCTATCCTCTATCCTATCCTATCCTCTATCCTATCCTATCCTCTATCCTATCCTGTCCTCTATCCTATCCTATCCTCCATCCTAGCCTATCCTCAATCCTATCCTTTCCTGTATCCTATCCAATCCTCTATCATATCCTATCCTCTATCCTCTATCCTATCCAATCCTCTATCCTATCCATTCCTCTATCCTATCCTATCCTCTATCCTATAATATCCTCTATCCTATCCTATCCTCTATCCAATCCTCTATCCTATCCTATCCTCTATCCTATCCTATCCTCTATCCTATCCTATCTTCTATCCTATCCTATCCTCTATCCTATCCTATCCTCTATCCTATCCTATCCTCTATCCTATCATATCCTCTTTCCTATAATATCCTCTATCCTATCCTATCCTCTATCCAATCCTCTGTCCTATCCTATCCTCTATCCTATCCTATCCTCTATCCTATCCTATCTTCTATCCTATCCTATCCTCTATCCTATCAAATCCCCTATCCTATCCTCTATCCTATCCTATCCTGTATCCTATCCAATCCTCTATCCTGCCCTATTATCTATCCTCAATCCTATCCTTTCCTGTATCCTATCCAATCCTCTATCCTATCCTGTCCTCTATCCTATCCTATCCTCTATCCTATCAAATCCCCTATCCTATACTCTATCCTATCCTATCCTCTATCCTGCCCTCTCCTCTATCCTATCCTATCCTCTATCCTATCCTATCCTCTATCCTATCCTATCCTCTATCCTCTATCCTATCCTAACCTCTATCCTATCCTATCCTCTATCCTATCCTATCCTCTATCCGATCCTATCCTCTATCCTATCCTATCCTCTATCCTATCCTATCCTCTATCCTATTCTATCCTCTATCCTATCCTTTCCTCTATCCTATCCTATGCTCTATCCTATCCTATCCTCTATCCTATCCTATCCTCTATCCTATCCTATCCTCTATCCTATCAAATCCCCTATCCTATACTCTATCCTATCCTATCCTCTATCCTATCCTATCCTCTATCCTATCCTATCCTCTATCCTATCCTGTCCTCTATCCTATCCTATCCTCCATCCTAGCCTATCCTCAATCCTATCCTTTCCTCTATCCTATCCAATCCTCTATCCTATCCGTTCCTCTATCCTATCCTATCCTCTATCCTATAATATCCTCTATCCTATCCTATCCTCTATCCAATCCTCTATCCTATCCTATCCTCTATCCTATCCTATCCTCTATCCTATCCTATCTTCTATCTTACCCAATCATCTATCCTATCAAATCCCCTATCCTATCCTCTATCCTATCGTATCCTCTATCCTATCCTATCCTCTATCCAATCCTCTGTCCTATCCTATCCTCTATCCTATCGTATCCTCTATCCTATCCTATCTTCTATCCTATCCTATCCTCTATCCTATCAAATCCCCTATCCTATCCTCTATCCTATCCTATCCTGTATCCTATCCAATCCTCTATCCTGCCCTATTATCTATCCTCAATCCTATCCTTTCCTGTATCCTATCCAATCCTCTATCCTATCCTGTCCTCTATCCTATAATATCCTCTATCCTATCTTATCCTCTATCCTATCCTATCCTCTATCCCATCCTATCCTGTATCCTATCCAATCCTTAATCCTATATTATCATCTATCCTCTATCCTATCCAATCCTCTATCCAATCCATTCCTCTATCCTATCATATCCTCTATCCTATAATATCCTCTATCCTATCCTATCCTCTATCCAATCCTCTGTCCTATCCTATCCTCTATCCTATCCTATCCTCTATCCTATCCTATCCTCTATCCTATCCTATCCTCTATCCTATCCTATCCTCTATCCTATCCTATCCTCTATCCTATCCTATCCTGTATCCTCTCCTATCCTCTATCCTGCCCTATTATCTATCCTCAATCCTATCCTTTCCTATATCCTATCCAATCCTCTATCCTATCCTGTCCTCTATCCTATAATATCCTCTATCCTATCCTATCCTCTATCCTATCCTATCCTCTATCCGATCCTATCCTCTATCCTATCCTATCCTCTATCCTATCCTATCCTCTATCCTATCCTATTCTCTATCCCATCCTATCCTGTATCCTATCCAATCCTTAATCCTATCCTATCATCTATCCTCTATCCTATCCAATCCTCTATCCTATCCTATCCTCTATCCTATCCTATCCTCTATCCTATCCTATCTTCTATCCTATCCTATCCTCTATCCTATCCTATCCTCCATCCTATCCTATCCTCTATCCTATCCTATCCTCTATCCTATCCATTCCTCTATCCTATCCTATCCTCTATCCTATCCTATCCTCTATCCTATCCTATCTTCTATCCTATCCTATCCTCTATCCTATCCTATCCTCCATCCTATCCTATCCTCTATCCTATCCTATCCTCTATCCTATCCATTCCTCTATCCTATCCTATCCTCTATCCCATCCTATCCTGTATCCTATCCAATCCTTAATCCTATCCTATCATCTTTCCTCTATCCTATCCAATCCTCTATCCAATCCATTCCTCTATCCTATCATATCCTCCATCCTATAATATCCTCTATCCTATCCTATCCTCTATCCTATCCATTCCTCTATCCTATCCTATCCTCTATCCCATCCTATCCTGTATCCTATCCAATCCTTAATCCTATCCTATCATCTTTCCTCTATCCTATCCAATCCTCTATCCAATCCATTCCTCTATCCTATCATATCCTCTATCCTATAATATCCTCTATCCTATCCTATCCTCTATCCAATCCTCTGTCCTATCCTATCCTCTATCCTATCCTATCCTCTATCCTATCCTATCTTCTATCCTATCCTATCCTGTATCCTATCAAATCCCCTATCCTATCCTCTATCCTATCCTGTCCTGTATCCTATCCTTTCCTCTATCCTATCCTATGCTCTATCCTATCCTATCCTCTATCCTATCCTATCCTCTATCCTATCCTATCCTCTATCCTATCAAATCCCCTATCCTATACTCTATCCTATCCTATCCTCTATCCTATCCTATCCTCTATCCTATCCTATCCTCTATCCTATCCTGTCCTCTATCCTATCCTATCCTCCATCCTAGCCTATCCTCAATCCTATCCTTTCCTCTATCCTATCCAATCCTCTATCCTATCCGTTCCTCTATCCTATCCTATCCTCTATCCTATAATATCCTCTATCCTATCCTATCCTCTATCCAATCCTCTATCCTATCCTATCCTCTATCCTATCCTATCCTCTATCCTATCCTATCTTCTATCTTACCCAATCATCTATCCTATCAAATCCCCTATCCTATCCTCTATCCTATCGTATCCTCTATCCTATCCTATCCTCTATCCAATCCTCTGTCCTATCCTATCCTCTATCCTATCCTATCCTCTATCCTATCCTATCTTCTATCCTATCCTATCCTCTATCCTATCAAA
Source organism: Halictus rubicundus (assembly GCF_050948215.1). Taxonomy (NCBI): domain Eukaryota; kingdom Metazoa; phylum Arthropoda; class Insecta; order Hymenoptera; family Halictidae; genus Halictus; species Halictus rubicundus. Next base: position 133,689 of record NW_027488838.1, on the reverse strand, counting down.
TCCCCTATCCTATCCTCTATCCTATCCTATCCTGTATCCTATCCAATCCTCTATCCTGCCCTATTATCTATCCTCAATCCTATCCTTTCCTGTATCCTATCCAATCCTCTATCCTATCCTGTCCTCTATCCTATAATATCCTCTATCCTATCTTATCCTCTATCCTATCCTATCCTCTATCCCATCCTATCCTGTATCCTATCCAATCCTTAATCCTATATTATCATCTATCCTCTATCCTATCCAATCCTCTATCCAATCCATTCCTCTATCCTATCATATCCTCTATCCTATAATATCCTCTATCCTATCCTATCCTCTATCCAATCCTCTGTCCTATCCTATCCTCTATCCTATCCTATCCTCTATCCTATCCTATCCTCTATCCTATCCTATCCTCTATCCTATCCTATCCTCTATCCTATCCTATCCTCTATCCTATCCTATCCTGTATCCTCTCCTATCCTCTATCCTGCCCTATTATCTATCCTCAATCCTATCCTTTCCTGTATCCTATCCAATCCTCTATCCTATCCTGTCCTCTATCCTATAATATCCTCTATCCTATCCTATCCTCTATCCTATCCTATCCTCTATCCGATCCTATCCTCTATCCTATCCTATCCTCTATCCTATCCTATCCTCTATCCTATCCTATTCTCTATCCCATCCTATCCTGTATCCTATCCAATCCTTAATCCTATCCTATCATCTATCCTCTATCCTATCCAATCCTCTATCCTATCCTATCCTCTATCCTATCCTATCCTCTATCCTATCCTATCTTCTATCCTATCCTATCCTCTATCCTATCCTATCCTCCATCCTATCCTATCCTCTATCCTATCCTATCCTCTATCCTATCCATTCCTCTATCCTATCCTATCCTCTATCCTATCCTATCCTCTATCCTATCCTATCTTCTATCCTATCCTATCCTCTATCCTATCCTATCCTCCATCCTATCCTATCCTCTATCCTATCCTATCCTCTATCCTATCCATTCCTCTATCCTATCCTATCCTCTATCCCATCCTATCCTGTATCCTATCCAATCCTTAATCCTATCCTATCATCTTTCCTCTATCCTATCCAATCCTCTATCCAATCCATTCCTCTATCCTATCATATCCTCTATCCTATAATATCCTCTATCCTATCCTATCCTCTATCCAATCCTCTGTCCTATCCTATCCTCTATCCTATCCTATCCTCTATCCTATCCTATCTTCTATCCTATCCTATCCTGTATCCTATCAAATCCCCTATCCTATCCTCTATCCTATCCTGTCCTGTATCCTATCCAATCCTCTATCCTGCCCTATTATCTATCCTCAATCCTATCCTTTCCTGTATCCTATCCAATCCTCTATCCTATCCTGTCCTCTATCCTATAATATCCTCTATCCTATCTTATCCTCTATCCTATCCTATCCTCTATCCCATCCTATCCTGCATCCTATCCAATCCTTAATCCTATCCTATCATCTATCCTCTATCCTATAAAATCCTCTATCCAATCCATTCCTCTATCCTATCATATCCTCTATCCTATAATATCCTCTATCCTATCCTATCCTCTATCCAATCCTCTGTCCTATCCTATCCTCTATCCTATCCTATCCTCTATCCTATCCTATCTTCTATCCTATCCTATCCTCTATCCTATCAAATCCCCTATCCTATCCTCTATCCTATCCTATCCTGTATCCTATCCAATCCTCTATCCTGCCCTATTATCTATCCTCAATCCTATCCTTTCCTGTATCCTATCCAATCCTCTATCCTATCCTGTCCTCTATCCTATAATATCCTCTATCCTATCTTATCCTCTATCCTATCCTATCCTCTATCCTATCCTATCCTATCCTCTATCCTATCCTATCCTCTATCCTCTCCTATCGTCTATCCTATCCTATCCTCTATCCTATCCTATCCTCTATCCTATCCTATCCTCTATCCTATCCTATCCTCTATCCTATCCTATCCTCTATCCTATCCTATCCTCTATCCTATCCTATCCTGTATCCTCTCCTATCCTCTATCCTGCCCTATTATCTATCCTCAATCCTATCCTTTCCTGTATCCTATCCAATCCTCTATCCTATCCTGTCCTCTATCCTATAATATCCTCTATCCTATCCTATCCTCTATCCTATCCTATCCTCTATCCGATCCTATCCTCTATCCTATCCTATCCTCTATCCTATCCTATCCTCTATCCTATCCTATTCTCTATCCCATCCTATCCTGTATCCTATCCAATCCTTAATCCTATCCTATCATCTATCCTCTATCCTATCCAATCCTCTATCCTATCCTATCCTCTATCCTATCCTATCCTCTATCCTATCCTATCTTCTATCCTATCCTATCCTCTATCCTATCCTATCCTCCATCCTATCCTATCCTCTATCCTATCCTATCCTCTATCCTATCAAATCCCCTATCCTATCCTATCCTCTATCCTATCCTATCCTCTATCCTATCCTATCCTCTATCCTATCCTGTCCTCTATCCTATCCTATCCTCCATCCTAGCCTATCCTCAATCCTATCCTTTCCTGTATCCTATCCAATCCTCTATCCTATCCTATCCTCTATCCTCTATCCTATCCAATCCTCTATCCTATCCATTCCTCTATCCTATCCTATCCTCTATCCTATAATATCCTCTATCCTATCCTATCCTCTATCCAATCCTCTATACTATCCTATCCTCTATCCTATCCTATCCTCTATCCTATCCTATCCTCTATCCTATCCTATCTTCTATCCTATCCTATCCTCTATCCTATCCTATGCTCTATCCTATCCTATCCTCTATCCTATCCTATCTTCTATCCTACCCAATCATCTATCCTATCAAATCCCCTATCCTATCCTCTATCCTATCGTATCCTCTATCCTATCCTATCCTCTATCCTCTATCCTATCCAATCCTCTATCCTATCCATTCCTCTATCCTATCCTATCCTCTATCCTATAATATCCTCTATCCTATCCTATCCTCTATCCAATCCTCTATCCTATCCTATCCTCTATCCTATCCTATCCTCTATCCTATCCTATCCTCTATCCTATCCTATCTTCTATCCTATCCTATCCTCTATCCCATCCTATCCTGTATCCTATCCAATCCTTAATCCTATCCTATCATCTATCCTCTATCCTATCCAATCCTCTATCCAATCCATTCCTCTATCCTATCATATCCTCTATCCTATAATATCCTCTATCCTATCCTATCCTCTATCCAATCCTCTGTCCTATCCTATCCTCTATCCTATCCTATCCTCTATCCTATCCTATCTTCTATCCTATCCTAACCTCTATCCTATCAAATCCCCTATCCTATCCTCTATCCTATCCTATCCTGTATCCTATCCAATCCTCTATCCTGCCCTATTATCTATCCTCAATCCTATCCTTTCCTGTATCCTATCCAATCCTCTATCCTATCCTGTACTCTATCCTATAATATCCTCTATCCTATCTTATCCTCTATCCTATCCTATCCTCTATCCTATCCTATCCTATCCTCTATCCTATCCTATCCTCTATCCTCTCCTATCGTCTATCCTATCCTATCCTCTATCCTATCCTATCCTCTATCCTATCCTATCCTCTATCCTATCCTATCCTCTATCCTATCCTATCCTCTATCCTATCCTATCCTCTATCCTATCCTATCCTCTATCCTATCCTATCCTGTATCCTCTCCTATCCTCTATCCTGCCCTATTATCTATCCTCAATCCTATCCTTTCCTGTATCCTATCCAATCCTCTATCCTATCCTGTCCTCTATCCTATAATATCCTCTATCCTATCGTATCCTCTATCCTATCCTATCCTCTATCCGATCCTATCCTCTATCCTATCCTATCCTCTATCCTATCCTCTATCCTATCCTATCCTCTATCCTATCCTATCCTCTATCCCATCCTATCCTGTATCCTATCCAATCCTTAATCCTATCCTATCATCTATCCTCTATCCTATCCAATCCTCTATCCTATCCTATCCTCTATCCTATCCTATCCTCTATCCTATCCTATCTTCTATCCTATCCTATCCTCTATCCTATCCTATCCTCCATCCTATCCTATCCTCTATCCTATCCTATCCTCTATCCTATCAAATCCCCTATCCTATCCTATCCTCTATCCTATCCTATCCTCTATCCTATCCTATCCTCTATCCTATCCTGTCCTCTATCCTATCCTATCCTCCATCCTAGCCTATCCTCAATCCTATCCTTTCCTGTATCCTATCCAATCCTCTATCCTATCCTATCCTCTATCCTCTATCCTATCCAATCCTCTATCCTATCCATTCCTCTATCCTATCCTATCCTCTATCCTATCCTATCCTCAATCCTATCCTATCTTCTATCCTACCCAATCATCTATCCTATCAAATCCCCTATCCTATCCTCTATCCTATCGAATCCTCTATCCTATCCTATCCTCTAGCCTATCCTCAATCCTATCCTTTCCTCTATCCTATCCAATCCTCTATCCTATCCATTCCTCTATCCTATCCTATCCTCTATCCTATAATATCCTCTATCCTATCCTATCCTCTATCCAATCCTCTATCCTATCCTATCCTCTATCCTATCCTATCCTCCATCCTATCCTATCCTCTATCCTATCCTATCTTCTATCCTATCCTATCCTCTATCCTATCCTATCCTCTATCCTATCCTATCCTCTATCCTATCCTATCTTCTATCCTACCCAATCATCTATCCTATCAAATCCCCTATCCTATCCTCTATCCTATCGTATCCTCTATCCTATCCTATCCTCTATCCTATCCTATCCTCTATCCGATCCTATCCTCTATCCTATCCTATCCTCTATCCTCTCCTATCATCTATCCTCTATCCTATCCAATCCTCTATCCAATCCATTCCTCTATCCTATCATATCCTCTATCCTATAATAACCTCTATCCTATCCTATCCTCTATCCAATCCTCTATCCTATCCTATCCTCTATCCTATCCTATCCTCTATCCTATCCTGTCCTCTATCCTATAATATCCTCTATCCTATCTTATCCTCTATCCTATCCTATCGTATATCCTATCCTATCCTCTATCCTGTCATCTATCCTATCCTCTATCCTATCGTCTATCCTATCCTATCCTCTATCCTATCCTATTATCTATCCTCAATCCTATCCTTTCCTGTATCCTATCCAATCCTCTATCCTATCCTGTCCTCTATCCTATAATATCCTCTATCCTATCTTATCCTCTATCCTATCCTATCGTATATCCTATCCTATCCTCTATCCTATCATCTATCCTATCCTCTATCCTATCGTCTATCCTATCCTATCCTATCCTCTATCCTATCCTATCCTCTATCCTATCCTCTCCTCTATCCTCTCCTATCCTCTATCCTATCCTATCCTCTATCCCATCCTATCCTCTATCCTATCCTATCCTCTATCCTATCCTATCCTCTATCCTATCCTATCCTCTATCCTATCCTATCCTCTATCCTATCCTATCCTCTATCCTATCCTATCCTCTATCCTATCCTATCCTCTATCCTATCCTATCCTCTATCCTATCCTATCCTCTATCCTATCCTATCCTCTATCCTCTATCCTATCCTAACCTCTATCCTATCCTATCCTCTATCCTATCCTATCCTCTATCCTATCCTATCCTCTATCCTCTATCCTATCCTAACCTCTATCCTATCCTATCCTCTATCCTATCCTATCCTCTATCCTATCCTATCTTCTATCCTACCCAATCATCTATCCTATCAAATCCCCTATCCTATCCTGTATCCTATCGTATCCTCTATCCTATCCTATCCTCTATCCTATCCTATCCTCTATCCGATCCTATCCTCTATCCTATCCTCTCCTCTATCCTATCCTATCCTCTATCCTATCCTATCCTCTATCCTATCCTATCCTCTATCCTATCCTATCCTCTATCCTATCCTATCCTCTATCCTATCCTATCCTCTATCCAATCCTCTATCCTATCCTATCCTCTATCCTATCCTATCCTCTATCCTATCCTATCCTCTATCCTTACCTATCCTCTATCCTATCCTATCCTCTATCCTATCCTATCCTCTATCCTATCCTATCCTCTATCCTATCCTATCTTCTATCCTACCCAATCATCTATCCTATCAAATCCCCTATCCTATCCTCTATCCTATCGTATCCTCTATCCTATCCTATCCTCTATCCTATCCTATCCTCTATCCGATCCTATCCTCTATCCTATCCTATCCTCTATCCTATCCTATCCTCTATCCTATCCTATCCTCTATCCTATCCTATCCTCTATCCTATCCTATCCTCTATCCTATCCTATCCTCTATCCTTACCTATCCTCTATCCTATCCTATCCTCTATCCTATCCTATCCTCTATCCTATCCTATCCTCTATCCTATCCTATCCTCTATCCTATCCTATCCTCCATCCTAGCCTATCCTCTATCCTATCCTATCCTCTATCCTATCCTATCCTCTATCCCATCCTGTCCTCTATCCTATCCTATCCTCCATCCTAGCCTATCCTCAATCCTATCCTTTCCTGTATCCTATCCAATCCTCTATCCTATCCTATCCTCTATCCTCTATCCTATCCAATCCTCTATCCTATCCATTCCTCCATCCTATCCTATCCTCTATCCTATAATATCCTCTATCCTATCCTATCCTCTATCCAATCCTCTATCCTATCCTATCCTCTATCCTATCCTATCCTCTATCCTATCCTATCCTCTATCCTATCCTATCTTCTATCCTAGCCTATCCTGTATCCTATCCTATCCTCTATCCTATCCTATCCTCTATCCTATCCTATCCTCTATCCTATCCTATCCTCTATCCTATCCTATCCTCTATCCTATCAAATCCCCTATCATATACTCTATCCTATCCTATCCTCTATCCTATCCTATCCTCTATCCTATCCTATCCTCTATCCTATCCTATCCTCTATCCTATCCTATCCTCTATCCTATCCTATCCTCTATCCTATCCTATCCTCTATCCTATCCTATCCTCTATCCTATCCTATCCTCTATCCTATCCTATCCTCTATCCTATCCTATCCTCTATCCTATCCTATCCTCTAACCTATCCTATCCTCTATCCTATCCTATCCTCTATCCTATCCTATTCTCTATCCTATCAAATCCTCTATCCTATCCTATCCTCTATCCTATCCTATCCTCTATCCTATCCTATCCTCTATCCTATCCTATCCTCTATCCTATCCTATCCTCTATTATATCCTATCCTCTATCCTCTATCCTATCCTAACCTCTATCCTATCCTATCCTCTATCCTATTCTATCCTCTATCCGATCCTATCCTCTATCCTATCCTATCCTCTATCCTATCCTATCATCTTTCCTATTCTATCCTCTATCCTATCCTATCCTCTATCCTATCCTATGCTCTATCCTATCCTATCCTCTATCCTATCCTATCCTCTATCCTATCCTATCCTCTATCCTATCAAATCCCCTATCCTATACTCTATCCTATCCTATCCTCTATCCTATCCTATCCTCTATCCTATCCTATCCTCTATCCTATCCTGTCCTCTATCCTATCCTATCCTCCATCCTAGCCTATCCTCAATCCTATCCTTTCCTGTATCCTATCCAATCCTCTATCATATCCTATCCTCTATCCTCTATCCTATCCAATCCTCTATCCTATCCATTCCTCTATCCTATCCTATCCTCTATCCTATAATATCCTCTATCCTATCCTATCCTCTATCCAATCCTCTATCCTATCCTATCCTCTATCCTATCCTATCCTCTATCCTATCCTATCTTCTATCCTATCCTAACCTCTATCCTATCAAATCCCCTATCCTATCCTCTATCCTATCCTATCCTGTATCCTATCCAATCCTCTATCCTGCCCTATTATCTATCCTCAATCCTATCCTTTCCTGTATCCTATCCAATCCTCTATCCTATCCTGTACTCTATCCTATAATATCCTCTATCCTATCTTATCCTCTATCCTATCCTATCCTCTATCCTATCCTATCCTCTATCCTCTCCTATCGTCTATCCTATCCTATCCTCTATCCTATCCTATCCTCTATCCTATCCTATCCTCTATCCCATCCTATCCTGTATCCTATCCAATCCTTAATCCTATCCTATCATCTATCCTCTATCCTATCCAATCCTCTATCCTATCCTATCCTCTATCCTATCCTATCCTCTATCCTATCCTATCTTCTATCCTATCCTATCCTCTATCCTATCCTATCCTCCATCCTATCCTATCCTCTATCCTATCCTATCCTCTATCCTATCAAATCCCCTATCCTATCCTATCCTCTATCCTATCCTATCCTCTATCCTATCCTATCCTCTATCCTATCCTGTCCTCTATCCTATCCTATCCTCCATCCTAGCCTATCCTCAATCCTATCCTTTCCTGTATCCTATCCAATCCTCTATCCTATCCTATCCTCTATCCTCTATCCTATCCAATCCTCTATCCTATCCATTCCTCTATCCTATCCTATCCTCTATCCTATCCTATCCTCAATCCTATCCTATCTTCTATCCTACCCAATCATCTATCCTATCAAATCCCCTATCCTATCCTCTATCCTATCGAATCCTCTATCCTATCCTATCCTCTAGCCTATCCTCAATCCTATCCTTTCCTCTATCCTATCCAATCCTCTATCCTATCCATTCCTCTATCCTATCCTATCCTCTATCCTATAATATCCTCTATCCTATCCTATCCTCTATCCAATCCTCTATCCTATCCTATCCTCTATCCTATCCTATCCTCCATCCTATCCTATCCTCTATCCTATCCTATCTTCTATCCTATCCTATCCTCTATCCTATCCTATCCTCTATCCTATCCTATCCTCTATCCTATCCTATCTTCTATCCTACCCAATCATCTATCCTATCAAATCCCCTATCCTATCCTCTATCCTATCGTATCCTCTATCCTATCCTATCCTCTATCCTATCCTATCCTCTATCCGATCCTATCCTCTATCCTATCCTATCCTCTATCCTCTCCTATCATCTATCCTCTATCCTATCCAATCCTCTATCCAATCCATTCCTCTATCCTATCATATCCTCTATCCTATAATAACCTCTATCCTATCCTATCCTCTATCCAATCCTCTATCCTATCCTATCCTCTATCCTATCCTATCCTCTATCCTATCCTGTCCTCTATCCTATAATATCCTCTATCCTATCTTATCCTCTATCCTATCCTATCGTATATCCTATCCTATCCTCTATCCTGTCATCTATCCTATCCTCTATCCTATCGTCTATCCTATCCTATCCTCTATCCTATCCTATTATCTATCCTCAATCCTATCCTTTCCTGTATCCTATCCAATCCTCTATCCTATCCTGTCCTCTATCCTATAATATCCTCTATCCTATCTTATCCTCTATCCTATCCTATCGTATATCCTATCCTATCCTCTATCCTATCATCTATCCTATCCTCTATCCTATCGTCTATCCTATCCTATCCTATCCTCTATCCTATCCTATCCTCTATCCTATCCTCTCCTCTATCCTCTCCTATCCTCTATCCTATCCTATCCTCTATCCCATCCTATCCTCTATCCTATCCTATCCTCTATCCTATCCTATCCTCTATCCTATCCTATCCTCTATCCTATCCTATCCTCTATCCTATCCTATCCTCTATCCTATCCTATCCTCTATCCTATCCTATCCTCTATCCTATCCTATCCTCTATCCTATCCTATCCTCTATCCTATCCTATCCTCTATCCTCTATCCTATCCTAACCTCTATCCTATCCTATCCTCTATCCTATCCTATCCTCTATCCTATCCTATCCTCTATCCTCTATCCTATCCTAACCTCTATCCTATCCTATCCTCTATCCTATCCTATCCTCTATCCTATCCTATCCTCTATCCTATCCTATCTTCTATCCTACCCAATCATCTATCCTATCAAATCCCCTATCCTATCCTCTATCCTATCGTATCCTCTATCCTATCCTATCCTCTATCCTATCCTATCCTCTATCCGATCCTATCCTCTATCCTATCCTCTCCTCTATCCTATCCTATCCTCTATCCTATCCTATCCTCTATCCTATCCTATCCTCTATCCTATCCTATCCTCTATCCTATCCTATCCTCTATCCTATCCTATCCTCTATCCAATCCTCTATCCTATCCTATCCTCTATCCTATCCTATCCTCTATCCTATCCTATCCTCTATCCTTACCTATCCTCTATCCTATCCTATCCTCTATCCTATCCTATCCTCTATCCTATCCTATCCTCTATCCTATCCTATCTTCTATCCTACCCAATCATCTATCCTATCAAATCCCCTATCCTATCCTCTATCCTATCGTATCCTCTATCCTATCCTATCCTCTATCCTATCCTATCCTCTATCCGATCCTATCCTCTATCCTATCCTATCCTCTATCCTATCCTATCCTCTATCCTATCCTATCCTCTATCCTATCCTATCCTCTATCCTATCCTATCCTCTATCCTATCCTATCCTCTATCCTTACCTATCCTCTATCCTATCCTATCCTCTATCCTATCCTATCCTCTATCCTATCCTATCCTCTATCCTATCCTATCCTCTATCCTATCCTATCCTCCATCCTAGCCTATCCTCTATCCTATCCTATCCTCTATCCTATCCTATCCTCTATCCCATCCTGTCCTCTATCCTATCCTATCCTCCATCCTAGCCTATCCTCAATCCTATCCTTTCCTGTATCCTATCCAATCCTCTATCCTATCCTATCCTCTATCCTCTATCCTATCCAATCCTCTATCCTATCCATTCCTCCATCCTATCCTATCCTCTATCCTATAATATCCTCTATCCTATCCTATCCTCTATCCAATCCTCTATCCTATCCTATCCTCTATCCTATCCTATCCTCTATCCTATCCTATCCTCTATCCTATCCTATCTTCTATCCTAGCCTATCCTGTATCCTATCCTATCCTCTATCCTATCCTATCCTCTATCCTATCCTATCCTCTATCCTATCCTATCCTCTATCCTATCCTATCCTCTATCCTATCAAATCCCCTATCATATACTCTATCCTATCCTATCCTCTATCCTATCCTATCCTCTATCCTATCCTATCCTCTATCCTATCCTATCCTCTATCCTATCCTATCCTCTATCCTATCCTATCCTCTATCCTATCCTATCCTCTATCCTATCCTATCCTCTATCCTATCCTATCCTCTATCCTATCCTATCCTCTATCCTATCCTATCCTCTATCCTATCCTATCCTCTAACCTATCCTATCCTCTATCCTATCCTATCCTCTATCCTATCCTATTCTCTATCCTATCAAATCCTCTATCCTATCCTATCCTCTATCCTATCCTATCCTCTATCCTATCCTATCCTCTATCCTATCCTATCCTCTATCCTATCCTATCCTCTATTATATCCTATCCTCTATCCTCTATCCTATCCTAACCTCTATCCTATCCTATCCTCTATCCTATTCTATCCTCTATCCGATCCTATCCTCTATCCTATCCTATCCTCTATCCTATCCTATCATCTTTCCTATTCTATCCTCTATCCTATCCTATCCTCTATCCTATCCTATGCTCTATCCTATCCTATCCTCTATCCTATCCTATCCTCTATCCTATCCTATCCTCTATCCTATCAAATCCCCTATCCTATACTCTATCCTATCCTATCCTCTATCCTATCCTATCCTCTATCCTATCCTATCTTCTATCCTATCCTGTCCTCTATCCTATCCTATCCTCCATCCTAGCCTATCCTCAATCCTATCCTTTCCTCTATCCTATCCAATCCTCTATCCTATCCGTTCCTCTATCCTATCCTATCCTCTATCCTATAATATCCTCTATCCTATCCTATCCTCTATCCAATCCTCTATCCTATCCTATCCTCTATCCTATCCTATCCTCTATCCTATCCTATCTTCTATCTTACCCAATCATCTATCCTATCAAATCCCCTATCCTATCCTCTATCCTATCGTATCCTCTATCCTATCCTATCCTCTATCCAATCCTCTGTCCTATCCTATCCTCTATCCTATCCTATCCTCTATCCTATCCTATCTTCTATCCTATCCTATCCTCTATCCTATCAAATCCCCTATCCTATCCTCTATCCTATCCTATCCTGTATCCTATCCAATCCTCTATCCTGCCCTATTATCTATCCTCAATCCTATCCTTTCCTGTATCCTATCCAATCCTCTATCCTATCCTGTCCTCTATCCTATAATATCCTCTATCCTATCTTATCCTCTATCCTATCCTATCCTCTATCCCATCCTATCCTGTATCCTATCCAATCCTTAATCCTATATTATCATCTATCCTCTATCCTATCCAATCCTCTATCCAATCCATTCCTCTATCCTATCATATCCTCTATCCTATAATATCCTCTATCCTATCCTATCCTCTATCCAATCCTCTGTCCTATCCTATCCTCTATCCTATCCTATCCTCTATCCTATCCTATCCTCTATCCTATCCTATCCTCTATCCTATCCTATCCTCTATCCTATCCTATCCTGTATCCTCTCCTATCCTCTATCCTGCCCTATTATCTATCCTCAATCCTATCCTTTCCTGTATCCTATCCAATCCTCTATCCTATCCTGTCCTCTATCCTATAATATCCTCTATCCTATCCTATCCTCTATCCTATCCTATCCTCTATCCGATCCTATCCTCTATCCTATCCTATCCTCTATCCTATCCTATCCTCTATCCTATCCTATTCTCTATCCCATCCTATCCTGTATCCTATCCAATCCTTAATCCTATCCTATCATCTATCCTCTATCCTATCCAATCCTCTATCCTATCCTATCCTCTATCCTATCCTATCCTCTATCCTATCCTATCTTCTATCCTATCCTATCCTCTATCCTATCCTATCCTCCATCCTATCCTATCCTCTATCCTATCCTATCCTCTATCCTATCCATTCCTCTATCCTATCCTATCCTCTATCCTATCCTATCCTCTATCCTATCCTATCTTCTATCCTATCCTATCCTCTATCCTATCCTATCCTCCATCCTATCCTATCCTCTATCCTATCCTATCCTCTATCCTATCCATTCCTCTATCCTATCCTATCCTCTATCCCATCCTATCCTGTATCCTATCCAATCCTTAATCCTATCCTATCATCTTTCCTCTATCCTATCCAATCCTCTATCCAATCCATTCCTCTATCCTATCATATCCTCCATCCTATAATATCCTCTATCCTATCCTATCCTCTATCCTATCCATTCCTCTATCCTATCCTATCCTCTATCCCATCCTATCCTGTATCCTATCCAATCCTTAATCCTATCCTATCATCTTTCCTCTATCCTATCCAATCCTCTATCCAATCCATTCCTCTATCGTATCATATCCTCTATCCTATAATATCCTCTATCCTATCCTATCCTCTATCCAATCCTCTGTCCTATCCTATCCTCTATCCTATCCTATCCTCTATCCTATCCTATCTTCTATCCTATCCTATCCTGTATCCTATCAAATCCCCTATCCTATCCTCTATCCTATCCTGTCCTGTATCCTATCCAATCCTCTATCCTGCCCTATTATCTATCCTCAATCCTATCCTTTCCTGTATCCTATCCAATCCTCTATCCTATCCTGTCCTCTATCCTATAATATCCTCTATCCTATCTTATCCTCTATCCTATCCTATCCTCTATCCCATCCTATCCTGCATCCTATCCAATCCTTAATCCTATCCTATCATCTATCCTCTATCCTATCCAATCCTCTATCCAATCCATTCCTCTATCCTATCATATCCTCTATCCTATAATATCCTCTATCCTATCCTATCCTCTATCCAATCCTCTGTCCTATCCTATCCTCTATCCTATCCTATCCTCTATCCTATCCTATCTTCTATCCTATCCTATCCTCTATCCTATCAAATCCCCTATCCTATCCTCTATCCTATCCTATCCTGTATCCTATCCAATCCTCTATCCTGCCCTATTATCTATCCTCAATCCTATCCTTTCCTGTATCCTATCCAATCCTCTATCCTATCCTGTCCTCTATCCTATAATATCCTCTATCCTATCTTATCCTCTATCCTATCCTATCCTCTATCCTATCCTATCCTATCCTCTATCCTATCCTATCCTCTATCCTCTCCTATCGTCTATCCTATCCTATCCTCTATCCTATCCTATCCTCTATCCTATCCTATCCTCTATCCTATCCTATCCTCTATCCTATCCTATCCTCTATCCTATCCTATCCTCTATCCTATCCTATCCTGTATCCTCTCCTATCCTCTATCCTGCCCTATTATCTATCCTCAATCCTATCCTTTCCTGTATCCTATCCAATCCTCTATCCTATCCTGTCCTCTATCCTATAATATCCTCTATCCTATCCTATCCTCTATCCTATCCTATCCTCTATCCGATCCTATCCTCTATCCTATCCTATCCTCTATCCTATCCTATCCTCTATCCTATCCTATTCTCTATCCCATCCTATCCTGTATCCTATCCAATCCTTAATCCTATCCTATCATCTATCCTCTATCCTATCCAATCCTCTATCCTATCCTATCCTCTATCCTATCCTATCCTCTATCCTATCCTATCTTCTATCCTATCCTATCCTCTATCCTATCCTATCCTCCATCCTATCCTATCCTCTATCCTATCCTATCCTCTATCCTATCAAATCCCCTATCCTATCCTATCCTCTATCCTATCCTATCCTCTATCCTATCCTATCCTCTATCCTATCCTGTCCTCTATCCTATCCTATCCTCCATCCTAGCCTATCCTCAATCCTATCCTTTCCTGTATCCTATCCAATCCTCTATCCTATCCTATCCTCTATCCTCTATCCTATCCAATCCTCTATCCTATCCATTCCTCTATCCTATCCTATCCTCTATCCTATAATATCCTCTATCCTATCCTATCCTCTATCCAATCCTCTATACTATCCTATCCTCTATCCTATCCTATCCTCTATCCTATCCTATCCTCTATCCTATCCTATCTTCTATCCTATCCTATCCTCTATCCTATCCTATGCTCTATCCTATCCTATCCTCTATCCTATCCTATCTTCTATCCTACCCAATCATCTATCCTATCAAATCCCCTATCCTATCCTCTATCCTATCGTATCCTCTATCCTATCCTATCCTCTATCCTCTATCCTATCCAATCCTCTATCCTATCCATTCCTCTATCCTATCCTATCCTCTATCCTATAATATCCTCTATCCTATCCTATCCTCTATCCAATCCTCTATCCTATCCTATCCTCTATCCTATCCTATCCTCTATCCTATCCTATCCTCTATCCTATCCTATCTTCTATCCTATCCTATCCTCTATCCCATCCTATCCTGTATCCTATCCAATCCTTAATCCTATCCTATCATC
Source organism: Halictus rubicundus (assembly GCF_050948215.1). NCBI lineage: Eukaryota > Metazoa > Arthropoda > Insecta > Hymenoptera > Halictidae > Halictus > Halictus rubicundus. The sequence goes on along the minus strand of NW_027488838.1, from coordinate 118,184 downwards.
TATCCTCTATCCTATCCAATCCTCTATCCAATCCATTCCTCTATCCTATCATATCCTCTATCCTATAATATCCTCTATCCTATCCTATCCTCTATCCAATCCTCTGTCCTATCCTATCCTCTATCCTATCCTATGCTCTATCCTATCCTATCTTCTATCATATCCTATCCTCTATCCTATCAAATCCCCTATCCTATCCTCTATCCTATCCTATCCTGTATCCTATCCAATCCTCTATCCTGCCCTATTATCTATCCTCAATCCTATCCTTTCCTGTATCCTATCCAATCCTCTATCCTATCCTGTCCTCTATCCTATAATATCCTCTATCCTATCTTATCCTCTATCCTATCCTATCCTCTATCCCATCCTATCCTGTATCCTATCCAATCCTTAATCCTATATTATCATCTATCCTCTATCCTATCCAATCCTCTATCCAATCCATTCCTCTATCCTATCATATCCTCTATCCTATAATATCCTCTATCCTATCCTATCCTCTATCCAATCCTCTGTCCTATCCTATCCTCTATCCTATCCTATCCTCTATCCTATCCTATCTTCTATCCTATCCTAACCTCTATCCTATCAAATCCCCTATCCTATCCTCTATCCTATCCTATCCTGTATCCTATCCAATCCTCTATCCTGCCCTATTATCTATCCTCAATCCTATCCTTTCCTGTATCCTATCCAATCCTCTATCCTATCCTGTACTCTATCCTATAATATCCTCTATCCTATCTTATCCTCTATCCTATCCTATCCTCTATCCTATCCTATCCTATCCTCTATCCTATCCTATCCTCTATCCTCTCCTATCGTCTATCCTATCCTATCCTCTATCCTATCCTATCCTCTATCCTATCCTATCCTCTATCCTATCCTATCCTCTATCCTATCCTATCCTCTATCCTATCCTATCCTCTATCCTATCCTATCCTCTATCCTATCCTATCCTGTATCCTCTCCTATCCTCTATCCTGCCCTATTATCTATCCTCAATCCTATCCTTTCCTGTATCCTATCCAATCCTCTATCCTATCCTGTCCTCTATCCTATAATATCCTCTATCCTATCCTATCCTCTATCCTATCCTATCCTCTATCCGATCCTATCCTCTATCCTATCCTATCCTCTATCCTATCCTATCCTCTATCCTATCCTATCCTCTATCCCATCCTATCCTGTATCCTATCCAATCCTTAATCCTATCCTATCATCTATCCTCTATCCTATCCAATCCTCTATCCTATCCTATCCTCTATCCTATCCTATCCTCTATCCTATCCTATCTTCTATCCTATCCTATCCTCTATCCTATCCTATCCTCCATCCTATCCTATCCTCTATCCTATCCTATCCTCTATCCTATCAAATCCCCTATCCTATCCTATCCTCTATCCTATCCTATCCTCTATCCTATCCTATCCTCTATCCTATCCTGTCCTCTATCCTATCCTATCCTCCATCCTAGCCTATCCTCAATCCTATCCTTTCCTGTATCCTATCCAATCCTCTATCCTATCCTATCCTCTATCCTCTATCCTATCCAATCCTCTATCCTATCCATTCCTCTATCCTATCCTATCCTCTATCCTATCCTATCCTCTATCCTATCCTATCTTCTATCCTACCCAATCATCTATCCTATCAAATCCCCTATCCTATCCTCTATCCTATCGAATCCTCTATCCTATCCTATCCTCTAGCCTATCCTCAATCCTATCCTTTCCTCTATCCTATCCAATCCTCTATCCTATCCATTCCTCTATCCTATCCTATCCTCTATCCTATAATATCCTCTATCCTATCCTATCCTCTATCCAATCCTCTATCCTATCCTATCCTCTATCCTATCCTATCCTCCATCCTATCCTATCCTCTATCCTATCCTATCTTCTATCCTATCCTATCCTCTATCCTATCCTATCCTCCATCCTATCCTATCCTCTATCCTATCCTATCCTCTATCCTATCAAATCCCCTATCCTATCCTATCCTCTATCCTATCCTATCCTCTATCCTATCGTATCCTCTATCCTATCCTATCCTCTATCCTATCCTATCCTCTATCCGATCCTATCCTCTATCCTATCCTATCCTCTATCCTATCCTATCATCTATCCTCTATCCTATCCAATCCTCTATCCAATCCATTCCTCTATCCTATCATATCCTCTATCCTATAATAACCTCTATCCTATCCTATCCTCTATCCAATCCTCTATCCTATCCTATCCTCTATCCTATCCTATCCTCTATCCTATCCTGTCCTCTATCCTATAATATCCTCTATCCTATCTTATCCTCTATCCTATCCTATCGTATATCCTATCCTATCCTCTATCCTGTCATCTATCCTATCCTCTATCCTATCGTCTATCCTATCCTATCCTCTATCCTATCCTATTATCTATCCTCAATCCTATCCTTTCCTGTATCCTATCCAATCCTCTATCCTATCCTGTCCTCTATCCTATAATATCCTCTATCCTATCTTATCCTCTATCCTATCCTATCGTATATCCTATCCTATCCTCTATCCTATCATCTATCCTATCCTCTATCCTATCGTCTATCCTATCCTATCCTATCCTCTATCCTATCCTATCCTCTATCCTATCCTCTCCTCTATCCTCTCCTATCCTCTATCCTATCCTATCCTCTATCCCATCCTATCCTCTATCCTATCCTATCCTCTATCCTATCCTATCCTCTATCCTATCCTATCCTCTATCCTATCCTATCCTCTATCCTATCCTATCCTCTATCCTATCCTATCCTCTATCCTATCCTATCCTCTATCCTATCCTATCCTCTATCCTCTATCCTATCCTAACCTCTATCCTATCCTATCCTCTATCCTATCCTATCCTCTATCCGATCCTATCCTCTATCCTATAATATCCTCTATCCTATCCTATCCTCTATCCTATCCTCTATCCTATCCTATCCTCTATCCTATCCTATCTTCTATCCTACCCAATCATCTATCCTATCAAATCCCCTATCCTATCCTCTATCCTATCGTATCCTCTATCCTATCCTATCCTCTATCCTATCCTATCCTCTATCCGATCCTATCCTCTATCCTATCCTCTCCTCTATCCAATCCTATCCTCTATCCTATCCTATCCTCTATCCTATCCTATCCTCTATCCTATCCTATCCTCTATCCTATCCTATCCTCTATCCTATCCTATCCTCTATCCAATCCTCTATCCTATCCTATCCTCTATCCTATCCTATCCTCTATCCTATCCTATCCTCTATCCTTACCTATCCTCTATCCTATCCTATCCTCTATCCTATCCTATCCTCTATCCTATCCTATCCTCTATCCTATCCTATCTTCTATCCTACCCAATCATCTATCCTATCAAATCCCCTATCCTATCCTCTATCCTATCGTATCCTCTATCCTATCCTATCCTCTATCCTATCCTATCCTCTATCCGATCCTATCCTCTATCCTATCCTATCCTCTATCCTATCCTATCCTCTATCCTATCCTATCCTCTATCCTATCCTATCCTCTATCCTATCCTATCCTCTATCCTATCCTATCCTCTATCCTTACCTATCCTCTATCCTATCCTATCCTCTATCCTATCCTATCCTCTATCCTATCCTATCCTCTATCCTATCCTATCCTCTATCCTATCCCATCCTCTATCCTATCCTATCCTCTATCCTATCCTATCCTCTATCCTATCCTATCCTCCATCCTAGCCTATCCTCAATCCTATCCTTTCCTCTATCCTATCCAATCCTCTATCCTATCCGTTCCTCTATCCTATCCTATCCTCTATCCTATAATATCCTCTATCCTATCCTATCCTCTATCCAATCCTCTATCCTATCCTATCCTCTATCCTATCCTATCCTCTATCCTATCCTATCTTCTATCTTACCCAATCATCTATCCTATCAAATCCCCTATCCTATCCTCTATCCTATCGTATCCTCTATCCTATCCTATCCTCTATCCAATCCTCTGTCCTATCCTATCCTCTATCCTATCCTATCCTCTATCCTATCCTATCTTCTATCCTATCCTATCCTCTATCCTATCAAATCCCCTATCCTATCCTCTATCCTATCCTATCCTGTATCCTATCCAATCCTCTATCCTGCCCTATTATCTATCCTCAATCCTATCCTTTCCTGTATCCTATCCAATCCTCTATCCTATCCTGTCCTCTATCCTATAATATCCTCTATCCTATCTTATCCTCTATCCTATCCTATCCTCTATCCCATCCTATCCTGTATCCTATCCAATCCTTAATCCTATATTATCATCTATCCTCTATCCTATCCAATCCTCTATCCAATCCATTCCTCTATCCTATCATATCCTCTATCCTATAATATCCTCTATCCTATCCTATCCTCTATCCAATCCTCTGTCCTATCCTATCCTCTATCCTATCCTATCCTCTATCCTATCCTATCCTCTATCCTATCCTATCCTCTATCCTATCCTATCCTCTATCCTATCCTATCCTCTATCCTATCCTATCCTGTATCCTCTCCTATCCTCTATCCTGCCCTATTATCTATCCTCAATCCTATCCTTTCCTGTATCCTATCCAATCCTCTATCCTATCCTGTCCTCTATCCTATAATATCCTCTATCCTATCCTATCCTCTATCCTATCCTATCCTCTATCCGATCCTATCCTCTATCCTATCCTATCCTCTATCCTATCCTATCCTCTATCCTATCCTATCCTCCATCCTATCCTATCCTCTATCCTATCCTATCCTCTATCCTATCCATTCCTCTATCCTATCCTATCCTCTATCCCATCCTATCCTGTATCCTATCCAATCCTTAATCCTATCCTATCATCTTTCCTCTATCCTATCCAATCCTCTATCCAATCCATTCCTCTATCCTATCATATCCTCCATCCTATAATATCCTCTATCCTATCCTATCCTCTATCCTATCCATTCCTCTATCCTATCCTATCCTCTATCCCATCCTATCCTGTATCCTATCCAATCCTTAATCCTATCCTATCATCTTTCCTCTATCCTATCCAATCCTCTATCCAATCCATTCCTCTATCCTATCATATCCTCTATCCTATAATATCCTCTATCCTATCCTATCCTCTATCCAATCCTCTGTCCTATCCTATCCTCTATCCTATCCTATCCTCTATCCTATCCTATCTTCTATCCTATCCTATCCTGTATCCTATCTAATCCCCTATCCTATCCTCTATCCTATCCTGTCCTGTATCCTATCCAATCCTCTATCCTGCCCTATTATCTATCCTCAATCCTATCCTTTCCTGTATCCTATCCAATCCTCTATCCTATCCTGTCCTCTATCCTATAATATCCTCTATCCTATCTTATCCTCTATCCTATCCTATCCTCTATCCCATCCTATCCTGCATCCTATCCAATCCTTAATCCTATCCTATCATCTATCCTCTATCCTATCCAATCCTCTATCCAATCCATTCCTCTATCCTATCATATCCTCTAACCTATAATATCCTCTATCCTATCCTATCCTCTATCCAATCCTCTGTCCTATCCTATCCTCTATCCTATCCTATCCTCTATCCTATCCTATCTTCTATCCTATCCTATCCTCTATCCTATCAAATCCCCTATCCTATCCTCTATCCTATCCTATCCTGTATCCTATCCAATCCTCTATCCTGCCCTATTATCTATCCTCAATCCTATCCTTTCCTGTATCCTATCCAATCCTCTATCCTATCCTGTCCTCTATCCTATAATATCCTCTATCCTATCTTATCCTCTATCCTATCCTATCCTCTATCCTATCCTATCCTATCCTCTATCCTATCCTATCCTCTATCCTCTCCTATCGTCTATCCTATCCTATCCTCTATCCTATCCTATCCTCTATCCTATCCTATCCTCTATCCTATCCTATCCTCTATCCTATCCTATCCTCTATCCTATCCTATCCTCTATCCTATCCTATCCTGTATCCTCTCCTATCCTCTATCCTGCCCTATTATCTATCCTCAATCCTATCCTTTCCTGTATCCTATCCAATCCTCTATCCTATCCTGTCCTCTATCCTATAATATCCTCAATCCTATCCTATCCTCTATCCTATCCTATCCTCTATCCGATCCTATCCTCTATCCTATCCTATCCTCTATCCTATCCTATCCTCTATCCTATCCTATTCTCTATCCCATCCTATCCTGTATCCTATCCAATCCTTAATCCTATCCTATCATCTATCCTCTATCCTATCCAATCCTCTATCCTATCCTATCCTCTATCCTATCCTATCCTCTATCCTATCCTATCTTCTATCCTATCCTATCCTCTATCCTATCCTATCCTCCATCCTATCCTATCCTCTATCCTATCCTATCCTCTATCCTATCAAATCCCCTATCCTATCCTATCCTCTATCCTATCCTATCCTCTATCCTATCCTATCCTCTATCCTATCCTGTCCTCTATCCTATCCTATCCTCCATCCTAGCCTATCCTCAATCCTATCCTTTCCTGTATCCTATCCAATCCTCTATCCTATCCTATCCTCTATCCTCTATCCTATCCAATCCTCTATCCTATCCATTCCTCTATCCTATCCTATCCTCTATCCTATAATATCCTCTATCCTATCCTATCCTCTATCCAATCCTCTATACTATCCTATCCTCTATCCTATCCTATCCTCTATCCTATCCTATCCTCTATCCTATCCTATCTTCTATCCTATCCTATCCTCTATCCTATCCTATGCTCTATCCTATCCTATCCTCTATCCTATCCTATCTTCTATCCTACCCAATCATCTATCCTATCAAATCCCCTATCCTATCCTCTATCCTATCGTATCCTCTATCCTATCCTATCCTCTATCCTCTATCCTATCCAATCCTCTATCCTATCCATTCCTCTATCCTATCCTATCCTCTATCCTATAATATCCTCTATCCTATCCTATCCTCTATCCAATCCTCTATCCTATCCTATCCTCTATCCTATCCTATCCTCTATCCTATCCTATCCTCTATCCTATCCTATCTTCTATCCTATCCTATCCTCTATCCCATCCTATCCTGTATCCTATCCAATCCTTAATCCTATCCTATCATCTATCCTCTATCCTATCCAATCCTCTATCCAATCCATTCCTCTATCCTATCATATCCTCTATCCTATAATATCCTCTATCCTATCCTATCCTCTATCCAATCCTCTGTCCTATCCTATCCTCTATCCTATCCTATCCTCTATCCAATCCTATCTTCTATCATATCCTATCCTCTATCCTATCAAATCCCCTATCCTATCCTCTATCCTATCCTATCCTGTATCCTATCCAATCCTCTATCCTGCCCTATTATCTATCCTCAATCCTATCCTTTCCTGTATCCTATCCAATCCTCTATCCTATCCTGTCCTCTATCCTATAATATCCTCTATCCTATCTTATCCTCTATCCTATCCTATCCTCTATCCCATCCTATCCTGTATCCTATCCAATCCTTAATCCTATATTATCATCTATCCTCTATCCTATCCAATCCTCTATCCAATCCATTCCTCTATCCTATCATATCCTCTATCCTATAATATCCTCTATCCTATCCTATCCTCTATCCAATCCTCTGTCCTATCCTATCCTCTATCCTATCCTATCCTCTATCCTATCCTATCTTCTATCCTATCCTAACCTCTATCCTATCAAATCCCCTATCCTATCCTCTATCCTATCCTATCCTGTATCCTATCCAATCCTCTATCCTGCCCTATTATCTATCCTCAATCCTATCCTTTCCTGTATCCTATCCAATCCTCTATCCTATCCTGTACTCTATCCTATAATATCCTCTATCCTATCTTATCCTCTATATTATCCTATCCTCTATCCTATCCTATCCTATCCTCTATCCTATCCTATCCTCTATCCTCTCCTATCGTCTATCCTATCCTATCCTCTATCCTATCCTATCCTCTATCCTATCCTATCCTCTATCCTATCCTATCCTCTATCCTATCCTATCCTCTATCCTATCCTATCCTCTATCCTATCCTATCCTCTATCCTATCCTATCCTGTATCCTCTCCTATCCTCTATCCTGCCCTATTATCTATCCTCAATCCTATCCTTTCCTGTATCCTATCCAATCCTCTATCCTATCCTGTCCTCTATCCTATAATATCCTCTATCCTATCCTATCCTCTATCCTATCCTATCCTCTATCCGATCCTATCCTCTATCCTATCCTATCCTCTATCCTATCCTATCCTCTATCCTATCCTATCCTCTATCCCATCCTATCCTGTATCCTATCCAATCCTTAATCCTATCCTATCATCTATCCTCTATCCTATCCAAACCTCTATCCTATCCTATCCTCTATCCTATCCTATCCTCTATCCTATCCTATCTTCTATCCTATCCTATCCTCTATCCTATCCTATCCTCCATCCTATCCTATCCTCTATCCTATCCTATCCTCTATCCTATCAAATCCCCTATCCTATCCTATCCTCTATCCTATCCTATCCTCTATCCTATCCTATCCTCTATCCTATCCTGTCCTCTATCCTATCCTATCCTCCATCCTAGCCTATCCTCAATCCTATCCTTTCCTGTATCCTATCCAATCCTCTATCCTATCCTATCCTCTATCCTCTATCCTATCCAATCCTCTATCCTATCCATTCCTCTATCCTATCCTATCCTCTATCCTATCCTATCCTCTATCCTATCCTATCTTCTATCCTACCCAATCATCTATCCTATCAAATCCCCTATCCTATCCTCTATCCTATCGAATCCTCTATCCTATCCTATCCTCTAGCCTATCCTCAATCCTATCCTTTCCTCTATCCTATCCAATCCTCTATCCTATCCATTCCTCTATCCTATCCTATCCTCTATCCTATAATATCCTCTATCCTATCCTATCCTCTATCCAATCCTCTATCCTATCCTATCCTCTATCCTATCCTATCCTCCATCCTATCCTATCCTCTATCCTATCCTATCTTCTATCCTATCCTATCCTCTATCCTATCCTATCCTCTATCCTATCCTATCCTCTATCCTATCCTATCTTCTATCCTACCCAATCATCTATCCTATCAAATCCCCTATCCTATCCTCTATCCTATCGTATCCTCTATCCTATCCTATCCTCTATCCTATCCTATCCTCTATCCGATCCTATCCTCTATCCTATCCTATCCTCTATCCTATCCTATCATCTATCCTCTATCCTATCCAATCCTCTATCCAATCCATTCCTCTATCCTATCATATCCTCTATCCTATAATAACCTCTATCCTATCCTATCCTCTATCCAATCCTCTATCCTATCCTATCCTCTATCCTATCCTATCCTCTATCCTATCCTGTCCTCTATCCTATAATATCCTCTATCCTATCTTATCCTCTATCCTATCCTATCGTATATCCTATCCTATCCTCTATCCTGTCATCTATCCTATCCTCTATCCTATCGTCTATCCTATCCTATCCTCTATCCTATCCTATTATCTATCCTCAATCCTATCCTTTCCTGTATCCTATCCAATCCTCTATCCTATCCTGTCCTCTATCCTATAATATCCTCTATCCTATCTTATCCTCTATCCTATCCTATCGTATATCCTATCCTATCCTCTATCCTATCATCTATCCTATCCTCTATCCTATCGTCTATCCTATCCTATCCTATCCTCTATCCTATCCTATCCTCTATCCTATCCTCTCCTCTATCCTCTCCTATCCTCTATCCTATCCTATCCTCTATCCCATCCTATCCTCTATCCTATCCTATCCTTTATCCTATCCTATCCTCTATCGTATCCTATCCTCTATCCTATCCTATCCTCAATACTATCCCATCCTCTATCCTATCCTATCCTCTATCCTATAATATCTTCTATCCTATCCTATCCTCTATCCTATCCTATCCTCTATCCTATCCTATCCTCTATCCCATCCTATCCTGTATCCTATCCAATCCTTAATCCTATCCTATCATCTATCCTCTATCCTATCCAATCCTCTATCCTATCCTATCCTCTATCCTATCCTATCCTCTATCCTATCCTATCCTCTATCCTATCCTATCCTCTATCCTATCCTATCCTCTATCCTATCCTATCCTCTATCCTATCCTATCCTCTATCCTATCCTATCCTCTAACCTATCCTATCCTCTATCCTATCCTATCCTCTATCCTATCCTATTCTCTATCCTATCAAATCCTCTATCCTATCCTATCCTCTATCCTATCCTATCCTCTATCCTATCCTATCCTCTATCCTATCCTATCCTCTATCCTATCCTATCCTCTATCCTATCCTATCCTCTATCCTCTATCCTATCCTAACCTCTATCCTATCCTATCCTCTATCCTATTCTATCCTCTATCCGATCCTATCCTCTATCCTATCCTATCCTCTATCCTATCCTATCCTCTTTCCTATTCTATCCTCTATCCTATCCTATCCTCTATCCTATCCTATGCTCTATCCTATCCTATCCTCTATCGTATCCTATCCTCTATCCTATCCTATCCTCTATCCTATCAAATCCCCTATCCTATACTCTATCCTATCCTATCCTCTATCCTATCCTATCCTCTATCCTATCCTATCCTCTATCCTATCCTGTCCTCTATCCTATCCTATCCTCCATCCTAGCCTATCCTCAATCCTATCCTTTCCTGTATCCTATCCAATCCTCTATCATATCCTATCCTCTATCCTCTATCCTATCCAATCCTCTATCCTATCCATTCCTCTATCCTATCCTATCCTCTATCCTATAATATCCTCTATCCTATCCTATCCTCTATCCAATCCTCTATCCTATCCTATCCTCTATCCTATCCTATCCTCTATCCTATCCTATCCTCTATCCTATCCTATCTTCTATCCTATCCTATCCTCTATCCTATCCTATCCTCTATCCTATCCTATCCTCTATCCTATCCTATCTTCTATCCTCTATCCTATCCAATCCTCTATCCAATCCATTCCTCTATCCTATCATATCCTCTTTCCTATAATATCCTCTATCCTATCCTATCCTCTATCCAATCCTCTGTCCTATCCTATCCTCTATCCTATCCTATCCTCTATCCTATCCTATCTTCTATCCTATCCTATCCTGTATCCTATCAAATCCCCTATCCTATCCTCTATCCTATCCTGTCCTGTATCCTATCCAATCCTCTATCCTGCCCTATTATCTATCCTCAATCCTATCCTTTCCTGTATCCTATCCAATCCTCTATCCTATCCTGTCCTCTATCCTATAATATCCTCTATCTTATCTTATCCTCTATCCTATCCTATCCTCTATCCCATCCTATCCTGTATCCTATCCAATCCTTAATCCTATCCTATCATCTATCCTCTATCCTATCCAATCCTCTATCCAATCCATTCCTCTATCCTATCATATCCTCTATCCTATAATATCCTCTATCCTATCCTATCCTCTACCCAATCCTCTGTCCTATCCTATCCTCTATCCTATCCTATCCTCTATCCTATCCTATCTTCTATCCTATCCTATCCTCTATCCTATCAAATCCCCTATCCTATCCTCTATCCTATCCTATCCTGTATCCTATCCAATCCTCTATCCTGCCCTATTATCTATCCTCAATCCTATCCTTTCCTGTATCCTATCCAATCCTCTATCCTATCCTGTCCTCTATCCTATAATATCCTCTATCCTATCTTATCCTCTATCCTATCCTATCCTCTATCCCATCCTATCCTGTATCCTATCCAATCCTTAATCCTATCCTATCATCTATCCTCTATCCTATCCAATCCTCTATCCAATCCATTCCTCTATCCTATCATATCCTCTATCCTATAATATCCTCTATCCTATCCTATCCTCTATCCAATCCTCTGTCCTATCCTATCCTCTATCCTATCCTATCCTCTATCCTATCCTATCTTCTATCCTATCCTATCCTCTATCCTATCAAATCCCCTATCCTATCCTCTATCCTATCCTATCCTGTATCCTCTCCTATCCGCTATCCTATCCTATCCTGTATCCTCTCCTATCCGCTATCCTGCCCTATTATCTATCCTCAATCCTATCCTATCCTCTATCCTCTCCTATCGTCTATCCTATCCTATCCTCTATCCTATCCTATCCTCTATCCTATCCTATCCTCTATCCTATCCTATCCTCTATCCTATCCTATCCTGTATCCTCTCCTATCCGCTATCCTGCCCTATTATCTATCCTCAATCCTATCCTTTCCTGTATCCTATCCAATCCTCTATCCTATCCTGTCCTCTATCCTATAATATCCTCTATCCTATCCTATCCTCTATCCTATCCTATCCTCTATCCGATCCTATCCTCTATCCTATCCTATCCTCTATCCTATCCTATCCTCTATCCTATCCTATCCTCTATCCCATCCTATCCTGTATCCTATCCAATCCTTAATCCTATCCTATCATCTATCCTCTATCCTATCCAATCCTCTATCCTATCCTATCCTCTATCCTATCCTATCCTCTATCCTATCCTATCTTCTATCCTATCCTATCCTCTATCCTATCCTATCCTCCATCCTATCCTATCCTCTATCCTATCCTATCCTCTATCCTATCAAATCCCCTATCCTATCCTATCCTCTATCCTATCCTATCCTCTATCCTATCCTATCCTCTATCCTATCCTGTCCTCTATCCTATCCTATCCTCCATCCTAGCCTATCCTCAATCCTATCCTTTCCTGTATCCTATCCAATCCTCTATCCTATCCTATCCTCTATCCTCTATCCTATCCAATCCTCTATCCTATCCATTCCTCTATCCTATCCTATCCTCTATCCTATAATATCCTCTATCCTATCCTATCCTCTATCCTATCCTATCCTCTATCCTATCCTATCTTCTATCCTATCCTATCCTCTATCCTATCCTATCCTCTATCCTATCCTATCCTCTATCCTATCCTATCTTCTATCCTACCCAATCATCTATCCTATCAAATCCCCTATCCTATCCTCTATCCTATCGTATCCTCTATCCTATCCTATCCTCTATCCTATCCTATCCTCTATCCGATCCTATCCTCTATCCTATCCTATCCTCTATCCTATCCTATCCTCTATCCTATCCTATCCTCTATCCCATCCTATCCTGTATCCTATCCAATCCTTAATCCTATCCTATCATCTATCCTCTATCCTATCCAATCCTCTATCCTATCCTATCCTCTATCCTATCCTATCCTCTATCCTATCCTATCCTCTATCCTATCCTATCCTCTATCCTATCCTATCCTCTATCCTATCCTATCCTCTATCCCATCCTATCCTATATCCTATCCAATCCTTAATCCTATCCTATCATCTATCCTCTATCCTATCCAATCCTCTATCCTATCCTATCCTCTATCCTATCCTATCCTCTATCCTATCCTATCCTCTATCCTATCCTATCTTCTATCCTATCCTATCCTCTATCCTATCCTATCCTCTATCCTATCCTATCCTCTATCCTATCCTATCCTCTATCCTATCCTATCCTCTATCCTATCCTATCCTCCATCCTAGCCTATCCTCTATCCTATCCAATCCTCTATCCAATCCATTCCTCTATCCTATCATATCCTCTATCCTATAATATCCTCTATCCTATCCTATCCTCTACCCAATCCTCTGTCCTATCCTATCCTCTATCCTATCCTATCCTCTATCCTATCCTATCTTCTATCCTATCCTATCCTCTATCCTATCAAATCCCCTATCCTATCCTCTATCCTATCCTATCCTGTATCCTATCCAATCCTCTATCCTGCCCTATTATCTATCCTCAATCCTATCCTTTCCTGTATCCTATCCAATCCTCTATCCTATCCTGTCCTCTATCCTACAATATCCTCTATCCTATCTTATCCTCTATCCTATCCTATCCTCTATCCCATCCTATCCTGTATCCTATCCAATCCTTAATCCTATCCTATCATCTATCCTCTATCCTATCCAATCCTCTATCCAATCCATTCCTCTATCCTATCATATCCTCTATCCTATAATATCCTCTATCCTATCCTATCCTCTATCCAATCCTCTGTCCTATCCTATCCTCTATCCTATCCTATCCTCTATCCTATCCTATCTTCTATCCTATCCTATCCTCTATCCTATCAAATCCCCTATCCTATCCTCTATCCTATCCTATCCTGTATCCTCTCCTATCCGCTATCCTATCCTATCCTGTATCCTCTCCTATCCGCTATCCTGCACTATTATCTATCCTCAATCCTATCCTATCCTCTATCCTCTCCTATCGTCTATCCTATCCTATCCTCTATCCTATCCTATCCTCTATCCTATCCTATCCAATCCTCTATCCTATCCTATCCTCTATCCTATCCTATCCTCTATCCTATCCTATCTTCTATCCTATCCTATCCTCTATCCTATCCTATCCTCCATCCTATCCTATCCTCTATCCTATCCTATCCTCTATCCTATCAAATCCCCTATCCTATCCTATCCTCTATCCTATCCTATCCTCAATCCTATCCTTTCCTGTATCCTATCCAATCCTCTATCCTATCCTATCCTCTATCCTCTATCCTATCCAATCCTCTATCCTATCCATTCCTCTATCCTATCCTATCCTCTATCCTATAATATCCTCTATCCTATCCTATCCTCTATCCTATCCTATCCTCTATCCTATCCTATCTTCTATCCTATCCTATCCTCTATCCTATCCTATCCTCTATCCTATCCTATCCTCTATCCTATCCTATCTTCTATCCTACCCAATCATCTATCCTATCAAATCCCCTATCCTATCCTCTATCCTATCGTATCCTCTATCCTATCCTATCCTCTATCCTATCCTATCCTCTATCCGATCCTATCCTCTATCCTATCCTATCCTCTATCCTATCCTATCCTCTATCCTATCCTATCCTCTATCCCATCCTATCCTGTATCCTATCCAATCCTTAATCCTATCCTATCATCTATCCTCTATCCTATCCAATCCTCTATCCTATCCTATCCTCTATCCTATCCTATCCTCTATCCTATCCTATCCTCTATCCTATCCTATCCTCTATCCTATCCTATCCTCTATCCTATCCTATCCTCTATCCCATCCTATCCTATATCCTATCCAATCCTTAATCCTATCCTATCATCTATCCTCTATCCTATCCAATCCTCTATCCTATCCTATCCTCTACCCTATCCTATCCTCTATCCTATCCTATCCTCTATCCTATCCTATCTTCTATCCTATCCTATCCTCTATCCTATCCTATCCTCTATCCTATCCTATCCTCTATCCTATCCTATCCTCTATCCTATCCTATCCTCTATCCTATCCTATCCTCCATCCTAGCCTATCCTCTATCCTATCCTATCCTCTATCCTATCCTATCCTCTATCCTATCCTGTCCTCTATCGTATCCTATCCTCCATCCTAGCCTATCCTCAATCCTATCCTTTCCTGTATCCTATCCAATCCTCTATCCTATCCTATCCTCTATCCTCTATCCTATCCAATCCTCTATCCTATCCATTCCTCTATCCTATCCTATCCTCTATCCTATAATATCCTCTATCCTATCCTATCCTCTATCCAATCCTCTATCCTATCCTATCCTCTATCCTATCCTATCCTCTATCCTATCCTATCCTCTATCCTATCCTATCTTCTATCCTATCCTATCCTCAATCCTATCCTATCCTCTATCCTATCGTATCCTCTATCCTATCCTATCCTCTATCCTATCCTATCCTCTATCCGATCCTATCCTCTATCCTATCCTATCCTCTATCCTATCCTATCCTCTATCCTATCCTATCCTCTATCCTATCCTATCCTCCATCCTAGCCTATCCTCTATCCTATCCTATCCTCTATCCTATCCTATCCTCTATCCTATCCTGTCCTCTATCGTATCCTATCCTCCATCCTAGCCTATCCTCAATCCTATCCTTTCCTGTATCCTATCCAATCCTCTATCCTATCCTATCCTCTATCCTCTATCCTATCCAATCCTCTATCCTATCCATTCCTCTATCCTATCCTATCCTCTATCCTATAATATCCTCTATCCTATCCTATCCTCTATCCAATCCTCTATCCTATCCTATCCTCTATCCTATCCTATCCTCTATCCTATCCTATCCTCTATCCTATCCTATCCTCTATCCTATCCTATCCTCTATCCTATCCTATCCTCTATCCTATCCTATCCTCTATCCCATCCTATCCTGTATCCTATCCAATCCTTAATCCTATCCTATCATCTATCCTCTATCCTATCCAATCCTCTATCCTATCCTATCCTCTATCCTATCCTATCCTCTATCCCATCCTATCCTTTATCCTATCCAATCCTTAATCCTATCCTATCATCTATCCTCTATCCTATCCAATCCTCTATCCTATCCTATCCTCTATCCTATCCTCTCCTCTATCCTATCCTATCCTCTATCCTATCCTATCTTCTATCCTATCCTATCCTCTATCCAATCCTATCCTCTATCCTATCCTATCCTCTATCCTATCCTATCCTCTATCCGATCCTATCCTCTATCCTATCCTATCCTCTATCCTATCCTATCCTCTATCCTATCCTATCCTCTATCCCATCCTATCCTGTATCCTATCCAATCCTTAATCCTATCCTATCATCTATCCTCTATCCTATCCAATCCTCTATCCTATCCTATCCTCTATCCTATCCTATCCTCTATCCTATCCTATCCTCTATCCTATCGTATCCTCTATCCTATCCTATCCTCTATCCTATCCTATCCTCTATCCTATCCTATCCTCTATCCTATCCTATCTTCTATCCTATCCTATCCTCTATCCTATCCTATCCTCTATCCTATCCTATCCTCTATCCTATCCTATCCTCTATCCTATCCTATCCTCTATCCTATCCTATCCTCCATCCTAGCCTATCCTCTATCCTATCCTATCCTCTATCCTATCCTATCCTCTATCCTATCCTGTCCTCTATCGTATCCTATCCTCCATCCTAGCCTATCCTCAATCCTATCCTTTCCTGTATCCTATCCAATCCTCTATCCTATCCTATCCTCTATCCTCTATCCTATCCAATCCTCTATCCTATCCATTCCTCTATCCTATCCTATCCTCTATCCTATAATATCCTCTATCCTATCCTATCCTCTATCCAATCCTCTATCCTATCCTATCCTCTATCCTATCCTATCCTCTATCCTATCCTATCCTCTATCCCATCCTATCCTGTATCCTATCCAATCCTTAATCCTATCCTATCATCTATCCTCTATCCTATCCAATCCTCTATCCTATCCTATCCTCTATCCTATCCTATCTTCTATCCTATCCTATCCTCTATCCTATCCTATCCTCTATCCTATCCTATCCTCTATCCTATCCTATCCTCTATCCTATCCTATCCTCTATCCGATCCTATCCTCTATCCTATCCTATCCTCTATCCTATCCTATCCTCTATCCTATCCTATCCTCTATCCTATCCTATCCTCTATCCTATCCTATCCTCTATCCCATCCTATCCTGTATCCTATCCAATCCTTAATCCTATCCTATCATCTATCCTCTATCCTATCCTATCTTCTATCCTATCCTATCCTCTATCCTATCCTATCCTCTATCCTATCCTATCCTCTATCCTCTCCTATCGTCTATCCTATCCTATCCTCTATCCTATCCTATCCTCTATCCTATCCTATCCTCTATCCTATCCTATCCTCTATCCTATCCTATCCTCTATCCTATCCTATCCTCTATCCTATCCTATCTTCTATCCTACCCAATCATCTATCCTATCAAATCCCCTATCCTATCCTCTATCCTATCGAATCCTCTATCCTATCCTATCCTCTAGCCTATCCTCAATCCTATCCTTTCCTCTATCCTATCCAATCCTCTATCCTATCCATTCCTCTATCCTATCCTATCCTCTATCCTATAATATCCTCTATCCTATCCTATCCTCTATCCAATCCTCTATCCTATCCTATCCTCTATCCTATCCTATCCTCCATCCTATCCTATCCTCTATCCTATCCTATCTTCTATCCTATCCTATCCTCTATCCTATCCTATCCTCTATCCTATCCTATCCTCTATCCTATCCTATCTTCTATCCTACCCAATCATCTATCCTATCAAATCCCCTATCCTATCCTCTATCCTATCGTATCCTCTATCCTATCCTATCCTCTATCCTATCCTATCCTCTATCCTATCCTATCCTCTATCCTATCCTGTCCTCTATCCTATAATATCCTCTATCCTATCTTATCCTCTATCCTATCCTATCGTATATCCTATCCTATCCTCTATCCTGTCATCTATCCTATCCTCTATCCTATCGTCTATCCTATCGTATCCTCTATCCTATCCTATTATCTATCCTCAATCCTATCCTTTCCTGTATCCTATCCAATCCTCTATCATATCCTGTCCTCTATCCTATAATATCCTCTATCCTATCTTATCCTCTATCCTATCCTATCGTATATCCTATCCTATCCTCTATCCTATCATCTATCCTATCCTCTATCCTATCGTCTATCCTATCCTATCCTATCCTCTATCCTATCCTATCCTCTATCCTATCCTCTCCTCTATCCTCTCCTATCCTCTATCCTATCCTATCCTCTATCCTATCCTATCCTCTATCCTATCCTATCCTCTATCATATCCTATCCTCTATCCTATCCTATCTTCTATCCTACCCTATCATCTATCCTATCAAATCCCCTATCCTATCCTCTATCCTATCCTATCCTCTATCCTATCCTATCCTCTATCCTTTCCTATCCTCTATCCTATCCTATCCTCTATCCTATCCTATCCTCTATCCTGTCCTATCCTCTATCCTATCCAATCCTCTATCCTATCCTATCCTCTATCCTACCCTCTATCCTATCCTATCCTCTATCCTATCCTATCCTCTATCCTATCCTATCCTCTATCCTATCCTATCCTCTATCCTATCCTATCCTCTATCCTATCCTATCCTCTATCCTATCCTATCCTCTATCCTATCCTATCCTCTATCCTATCCTATCCTCTATCCTATCCTATCCTCTATCCTATCCTATCCTCTATCCTATCCTATCCTCTATCCTATCCTATCCTCTATCCTATCCTATCCTCTATCCTATCCTATCCTCTATCCTATCCTATCCTCTATCCTCTATCCTATCCTATCCTCTATCCTATCCTATCCTCTATCCTATCCTATCCTCTATCCTATCCTATCCTCTATCCTATCCTATCCTCTATCCTATCCTATCCTCTATCCTATCCTATCCTCTATCCTATCCTATCCTCTATCCTATCCTATCCTCTATCCTATCCTATCCTCTATCCTATCCTATCCTCTATCCTATCCTATCCTCTATCCTCTATCCTATCCTAACCTCTATCCTAACCTATCCTCTATCCTATCCTATCCTCTATCCGATCCTATCCTCTATCCTATAATATCCTCTATCCTATCCTATCCTCTATCCTATCCTCTATCCTATCCTCTATCCTATCCTATCCTCTATCCTATCCTATCTTCTATCCTACCCAATCATCTATCCTATCAAATCCCCTATCCTATCCTCTATCCTATCGTATCCTCTATCCTATCCTATCCTCTATCCTATCCTATCCTCTATCCGATCCTATCCTCTATCCTATCCTCTCCTCTATCCTATCCTATCCTCTATCCTATCCTATCCTCTATCCTATCCTATCCTCTATCCTATCCTATCCTCTATCCTATCCTATCCTCTATCCTATCCTATCCTCTATCCTATCCTATCCTCTATCCAATCCTCTATCCTATCCTATCCTCTATCCTATTCTATCCTCTATCCTATCCCATCCTCTATCCTTACCTATCCTCTATCCTATCCTATCCTCTATCCTATCCTATCCTCTATCCTATCCTATCCTCTATCCTATCCTATCTTCTATCCTACCCAATCATCTATCCTATCAAATCCCCTATCCTATACTCTATCCTATCGTATCCTCTATCCTATCCTATCCTCTATCCTATCCTATCTTCTATCCTATCCTATCCTCTATCCTATCCTATCCTCTATCCTATGCTATCCTCTATCCTATCCTATCCTCTATCCTATCCTATCTTCTATCCTATCCTATCCTCTATCCTATCAAATCCCCTATCCTATCCTCTATCCTATCCTCTATCCTGTATCCTATCCAATCCTCTATCCTACCCTATCATCTATCCTCAATCCTATCCAATCCTCTATCCTATCCATTCCTCTATCCTATCCTATCCTCTATCCAATCCTCTATCCTATCCTATCTTCTATCCTATCCTATCCTCTATCCTATCAAATCCCCTATCCTATCCTCTATCCTATCCTATCCTCTATCCAATCCTCTATCCTATCCTATCCTCTATGCTATCCTATCCTCTATCCTCTATCCTATCCTATCCTCTATCCTATCCTATCCTCTATCCTATCCTATCCTCTATCCGATCGTATCCTCTATCCTATCCTATCCTCTATCCTATCCTATCCTCTATCCTATCCTATCCTGTATCCTATCAAATCCTCAATCCTATCCTCTCATCTATCCTCTATCCTATCCAATCCTCTATCCTATCCATTCCTCTATCCTATCATATCCTCTATCCTATAATATCCTCTATCCTATCCTATCCTCTATCCAATCCTCTAACCTATCCTATCCTCTATCCTATCCTATCCTCTATCCTATCCTATCCTCTATCCTATCCTATCCTCTATCCTATCGTATCCTCTATCCTATCCTATCTTCTATCCTATCCTATCCTCTATCTTATCAAATCCCCTATCCTATCCTCTATCCTATCCTATCCTGTATCCTATCCAATCCTCTATCCTATCTTTTCATCTATCCTCAAGTCTATCCTTTCCTGTATCCTATCAAATCCTCTATCCTATCCTATCCTCTATCGTATCGTATCCTCTATCCTATCCTATCCTATCCTCTATCCTATCCTATCCTCTATCTTCTATCCTATCCTATCCTCTATCCTATCCTATCCTCTATCCTATCCTATCCTCTATCCTATCCTATCTTCTAACCTACCCAATCATCTATCCTATCAAATCCCCTATCCTATCCTCTATCCTATCGTATCCTCTATGCTATCCTATCCTCTATCCTATCCTATCCTCTATCCGATCCTATCCTCTATCCTATCCTATCCTCTATCCTATCCTATCATCTATCCTCTATCCTATCCAATCCTCTATCCAATCCATTCCTCTATCCTATCATATCCTCTATCCTATAATAACCTCTATCCTATCCTATCCTCTATCCAATCCTCTATCCTATCCTATCCTCTATCCTATCCTATCCTCTATCCTATCCTGTCCTCTATCCTATAATATCCTCTATCCTATCTTATCCTCTATCCTATCCTATCGTATATCCTATCCTATCCTCTATCCTGTCATCTATCCTATCCTCTATCCTATCGTCTATCCTATCCTATCCTCTATCCTATCCTATTATCTATCCTCAATCCTATCCTTTCCTGTATCCTATCCAATCCTCTATCCTATCCTGTCCTCTATCCTATCCAATCCTCTATCCAATCCATTCCTCTATCCTATCATATCCTCTATCCTATAATAACCTCTATCCTATCCTATCCTCTATCCTATCGTCTATCCTATCCTATCCTATCCTCTATCCTATCCTATCCTCTATCCTATCCTCTCCTCTATCCTCTCCTATCCTCTATCCTATCCTATCCTCTATCCTATCCTATCCTCTATCCTATCCTATCCTCTATCATATCCTATCCTCTATCCTATCCTATCTTCTATCCTACCCTATCATCTATCCTATCAAATCCCCTATCCTATCCTCTATCCTATCCTATCCTCTATCCTATCCTATCCTCTATCCTTTCCTATCCTCTATCCTATCCTATCCTCTAGCCTATCCTATCCTCTATCCTGTCCTATCCTCTATCCTATCCTATCCTCTATCCTATCCTATCCTCTATCCTATCCTATCCTCTATCCAATCCTCTATCCTATCCTATCCTCTACCCTATCCTATCCTCTATCCTATCCTATCCTCTATCCTTACCTATCCTCTATCTTATCCTATCCTCTATCCTATCCTATCCTCTATCCTATCCTATCTTCTATCCTATCCTATCCTCTATCCTATCAAATCCCCTATCCTATCCTCTATCCTATCCTATCCTGTATCCTATCCAATCCTCTATCCTACCCTATCATCTATCCTCAATCCTATCCAATCCTCTATCCTATCCTATCCTCTATCCTATCCTATCCTCTATCCTTTCCTATCCTCTATCCTATCCTATCCTCTATCCTATCCTATCCTCTATCCTGTCCTATCCTCTATCCTATCCTATCCTCTATCCTATCCTATCCTCTATCCTATCCTCTATCCTATCCTATCCTCTATCCTATCCTATCCTCTATCCTATCCTATCCTCTATCCTATCCTATCCTCTATCCTATCCTATCCTCTATCCTTTCCTATCCTCTATCCTATCCTATCCTCTATCCTATCCTATCCTCTATCCTATCCTATCCTCTATCCTATCCTATCCTCTATCCTATCCTATCCTCTATCCTATCCTATCCTCTATCCTATCCTATCCTCTATCCTATCCTATCCTCTATCCTATCCTATCCTCTATCCTATCCTATCCTCTATCCTATCCTATCCTCTATCCTATCCTATCCTCTATCCTATCCTATCCTCTATCCTATCCTATCCTCTATCCTATCCTATCCTCTATCCTATCCTATCCTCTATCCTATCCTATCCTCTATCCTCTATCCTATCCTAACCTCTATCCTATCCTATCCTCTATCCTATCCTATCCTCTATCCTATAATATCCTCTATCCTATCCTATCCTCTATCCTATCCTCTATCCTATCCTATCCTCTATCCTATCCTATCTTCTATCCTACCCAATCATCTGTCCCATCAAATACCCTATCCTATCCTCTATCCTATCGTATCCTCTATCCTATCCTATCCTCTATCCTATCCTATCCTCTATCCGATCCTATCCTCTATCCTATCCTCTCCTCTATCCTATCCTATCCTCTATCCTATCCTATCCTCTATCCTATCCTATCCTCTATCCTATCCTATCCTCTATCCTATCCTATCCTCTATCCTATCCTATCCTCTATCCTATCCTATATTCTATCCTATCCTATCCTCTATCCAATCCTCTATCCTATCCTATCCTCTATCCTATCCTATCCTCTATCCTATCCTATCCTCTATCCTTACCTATCCTCTATCCTATCCTATCCTCTATCCTATCCTATCCTCTATCCTATCCTATCCTCTATCCTATCCTATCTTCTATCCTACCCAATCATCTATCCTATCAAATCCCCTATCCTATCCTCTATCCTATCGTATCCTCTATCCTATCCTATCCTCTATCCTATCCTATCCTCTACCCGATCCTATCCTCTATCCTATCCTATCCTCTATCCTATCCTATACTCTATCCTATCCTATCCTCTATCCTATCCTATCCTCTATCCTATCCTATCCTCTATCCAATCCTCTATCCTATCCTATCCTCTATCCTATCCTATCCTCTATCCTATCCTATCCTCTATCCTTACCTATCCTCTATCTTATCCTATCCTCTATCCTATCCTATCCTCTATCCTATCCTATCTTCTATCCTATCCTATCCTCTATCCTATCAAATCCCCTATCCTATCCTCTATCCTATCCTATCCTGTATCCTATCCAATCCTCTATCCTACCCTATCATCTATCCTCAATCCTATCCAATCCTCTATCCTATCCATTCCTCTATCCTATCCTATCCTCTATCCAATCCTCTATCCTATCCTATCTTCTATCCTATCCTATCCTCTATCCTATCAAATCCCCTATCCTATCCTCTATCCTATCCTATCCTCTATCCAATCCTCTATCCTATCCTATCCTCTATGCTATCCTATCCTCTATCCTCTATCCTATCCTATCCTCTATCCTATCCTATCCTCTATCCTATCCTATCCTCTATCCGATCGTATCCTCTATCCTATCCTATCCTCTATCCTATCCTATCCTCTATCCTATCCTATCCTGTATCCTATCCAATCCTCAATCCTATCCTCTCATCTATCCTCTATCCTATCCAATCCTCTATCCTATCCATTCCTCTATCCTATCATATCCTCTATCCTATCCTATCCTCTATCCTATCCTATCTTCTATCCTATCCTATCCTCTATCCTATCCTATCCTCTATCCTATCCTATCTTCTATCCTACCCAATCATCTATCCTATCAAATCCCCTATCCTATCCTCTATCCTATCGTATCCTCTATCCTATCCTATCCTCTATCCTATCCTATCCTCTATCCGATCCTATCCTCTATCCTATCCTATCCTCTATCCTATCCTATCCTCTATCCTATCCTATCCTCTATCCCATCCTATCCTGTATCCTATCCAATCCTTAATCCTATCCTATCATCTATCCTCTATCCTATCCAATCCTCTATCCTATCCTATCCTCTATCCTATCCTATCCTCTATCCTATCCTATCCTCTATCCTATCCTATCCTCTATCCTATCCTATCCTCTATCCTATCCTATCCTCTATCCTATCCTATCCTCCATCCTAGCCTATCCTCTATCCTATCCTATCCTCTATCCTATCCTATCCTCTATCCTATCCTGTCCTCTATCCTATCCTATCCTCCATCCTAGCCTATCCTCAATCCTATCCTATCCACTATCCTATCCTATCATCTATCCTGTCCTATGCTCTATCCTATCCTATCGTCTATCCTATCCTCTATCCTATCCTCTCCTCTATCCTATCCTATCCTCTATCCTATCCCATCCTCTATCCTATGCTATCCTCTATCCTATCCTATCCTCTATCCTATCCTATCATCTATCCTATCCTATCCTCAATCCTATCAAATCCCCTATCCTATCCTCTATCCTATCCTATCCTGTATCCTATCCTATCCTCTATCCTATCCTCTATTCGATCCTATCCTCTATCCTATCCTATCCTCTATCCTATCCTCTATCCTATCCTCTATCCTATCCTCTATCCTATCCTCTATCCTATCCTATCCTCTATCCTATCCTATCCTCTATCCTATCCTATCCTCTATCCTATCCTATCCTCTATCCTATCCTATCCTCTATCCGATCCTATCCTCTATCCTATCCTATCCTCTATCCTATCCTATCCTCTATCCTGTCCTATCCTCTATCCTATCCTATCCTCTATCCTATTATATCCTCTATCCGATCCTATCCTCTATCCTATCCTATCCTCTATCCTATCCCATCCTCTATCCTATCCTATCCTCTATCCTATCCTATCCTCTATCCTATCCTATCCTCTATGCTATCCTATCCTCTATCCTATCCTATCCTCTATCCTATCCTATCCTCTATCCTATCCTATCCACTATCCTATCCTATCATCTATCCTGTCCTATGCTCTATCCTATCCTATCGTCTATCCTATCCTCTATCCTATCCTCTCCTCTCCTCTATCCTATCCTATCCTCTATCCTATCCTATCCTCTATCCTATCCCATCCTCTATCCTATCCTATCCTCTATCCTATCCTATCCTCTATCCTATCCTATCCTCTATGCTATCCAACCTCTATCCTATCCTATCCTCTATCCTATCCTCTATCCTATGCTATCCTCTATCCTATCCTATCCTCTATCCTATCAAATCCCCTATCCTATCCTCTATCCTATCCTATCCTGTATCCTATCCTATCCTCGATCCTATCCTCTATTCGATCCTATCCTCTATCCTATCCTATCCTCTATCCTATCCTCTATCCTATCCTCTATCCTATCCTATCCTCTATCCTATCCTATCCTCTATCCTAACTTATCCTCTATCCGATCCTATCCTCTATCCTATCCTATCCTCTATCCTATCCTATCCTCTATCCTATCCTATCCTCTATCCTATCCTATCCACTATCCTATCCTATCCTCTATCCTATCCTATCTACTATCCTATCCTATCCTCTATCCTATCCTATCCTCTATCCTATCCTATCCTCTATCCTATCCTATCCTCTATCCTATCCTATCCTCTATCCTATCCTATCCTCTATCCTATCCTATCCTCTATCCTATCCTATCCTCTATCCTATCCTATCCTCTATCCTATCCTATCCTCTATCCTCTATCCTATCCTATCCTCTATCCGATCCTATCCTCTATCCTATCCTATCCTCTATCCTATCCTATCCTCTATCCTATCCTATCCTCTATCCTATCCTATCCTCTATCCTATTATATCCTCTATCCCATCCTATCCTCTATCCTATCCTATCCTCTATCCTATCCTATCCTCTATCCTATCCTATACTCTATCCTATCCTATCCTCTATCCTATCATATCCTCTATCCTGTCCTATGCTCTATCCTATCCTATCGTCTATCCTATCCTCTATCCTATCCTCTCCTCTATCCTATCCTATCCTCTATCCTATCCTATCCTCTATCCTATCCTATCCTCTATCCTATCCTATCCTCTATGCTATCCTATCCTCTATCCTATCCTATCCTCTATCCTATCCTCTTTCCTATCCTATCCTCTATCCTATCCTATCCTCTATCCGATCCTATCCCCTATCCTATCCTATCCTCTCTCCTATCCTCTATCCTATCCTCTATCCTATCCTATCCTCTATCCCATCCTATCCTCTATCCTATCCTATCCTCTATGCTATCCTATCCTCTATCCTATCCTATCCTCTATCCTATCCTATCCTCTATCCTATCCTATCCTCTATCCGATCCTATCCTCTATCCTATCCTATCCTCTATCCTATCCTATCCTCTATCCTATCCTATCCTATCCTCTATCCTATCCTATCCACTATCCTATCCTATCATCTATCCTGTCCTATGCTCTGTCCTATCCTATCGTCTATCCTATCCTCTATCCTATCCTCTCCTCTATCCTATCCTATCCTCTATCCTATCCTATCCTCTATCCCATCCTATCCTCTATCCTATCCTATCCTCTATGCTATCCTATCCTCTATCCTATCCTATCCTCTATCCTATCCTATCCTCTATCCTATCCTATCCTCTATCCGATCCTATCCTCTATCCTATCCTATCCTCTATCCTATCCTATCCTCTATCCTATCCTATCCTATCCTCTATCCTATCCTATCCACTATCCTATCCTATCATCTATCCTGTCCTATGCTCTGTCCTATCCTATCGTCTATCCTATCCTCTATCCTATCCTCTCCTCTATCCTATCCTATCCTCTATCCTATCCCATCCTCTATCCTATCCTATCCTGTATCCTATCCTATCCTCTATCCTATCCTCTATCCTATCCTCTATCCTATCCCATCCTCTATCCTATCCTATCCTCTATCCTATCCTATCCTCTATCCTATCCTATCCTCTATGCTATCCTATCCTCTATCCTATCCTATCCTCTATCCTATCCTCCATCCTATGCTATCCTCTATCCTATCCTATCCTCTATCCTATCCTATCATCTATCCTATCCTATCCTCTATCCTATCAAATCCCCTATCCTATCCTCTATCCTATCCTATCCTGTATCCTATCCTATCCTCTATCCTATCCTCTATTCGATCCTATCCTCTATCCTATCCTATCCTCTATCCTATCCTCTATCCTATCCTCTATCCTATCCTCTATCCTATCCTATCCTCTATCCTATCCTATCCTCTATCCTAACTTATCCGCTATCTGATCCTATCCTCTATCCTATCCTATCCTCTATCCTATCCTATCCTCTATCCTATCCTATCCTCTATCCTATCCTATCCACTATCCTATCCTATCCTCTATCCTATCCTATCCTCTATCCTCTATCCTCTATCCTATCCTATCCTATCCTCTATCCTATCCTATCCTCTATCCTATCCTATCCTCTATCCTATCCTATCCTCTACCCTATCCTATCCTCTATCCTATCCTATCCTCTATCCTATCCTATCCTCTATCCTATCCTATCCTCTATCCTATCCTATCCTCTATCCTATCCTATCCTCTATCCTATCCTATCCTCTATCCTATCCTATCCTCTATCCTATCCTATCCTCTATCCTATCCTATCCTCTATCCTATCCTATCCTCTATCCTCTATCCTATCCTATCCTCTATCCGATCCTATCCTCTATCCTATCCTATCCTCTATCCTATCCTATCCTCTATCCTATCCTATCCTCTATCCTATCCTATCCTCTATCCTATTATATCCTCTATCCCATCCTATCCTCTATCCTATCCTATCCTCTATCCTATCCTATCCTCTATCCTATCCTATCCTCTATCCTATCCTATCCTCTATCCTATCATATCCTCTATCCTGTCCTATGCTCTATCCTATCCTATCGTCTATCCTATCCTCTATCCTATCCTCTCCTCTATCCTATCCTATCCTCTATCCTATCCTATCCTCTATCCTATCCTATCCTCTATCCTATCCTATCCTCTCCTCTATCCCATCCTATCCTCTATCCTATCCTATCCTCTATCCTATCCCATCCTCTATCCTATCCTATCCTCTATCCTATCCTATCCTCTATCCTATCCTATCCTCTATGCTATCCTATCCTCTATCCTATCCTATCCTCTATCCTATCCTATCCTCTATCCTATCCTATCCTCTATCCGATCCTATCCTCTATCCTATCCTATCCTCTATCCTATCCTCTATCCTATCCTCTATCCTATCCTATCCTCTATCCCATCCTATCCTCTATCCTATCCTATCCTCTATGCTATCCTATCCTCTATCCTATCCTATCCTCTATCCTATCCTATCCTCTATCCTATCCTATCCTCTATCCGATCCTATCCTCTATCCTATCCTATCCTCTATCCTATCCTATCCTCTATCCTATCCTATCCTCTATCCTATCCTATCCACTATCCTATCCTATCGTCTATCCTGTCCTATGCTCTATCCTATCCTATCGTCTATCCTATCCTCTATCCTATCCTCTCCTCTATCCTATCCTATCCTCTATCCTATCCCATCCTCTATCCTATCCTATCCTGTATCCTATCCTATCCTCTATCCTATCCTATCTTCTATCCTATCCCATCCTCTATCCTATCCTATCCTCTATCCTATCCTATCCTCTATCCTATCCTATCCTATCCTCTATCCTATCCTATCCTCTATCCTATCCTATCCTCTATCCTATCCTATCCTCTATCCTATCCTATCCTCTATCCTATCCTATCCTCTATCCTATCCTATCCTCTATCCTATCCTATCCTCTATCCTATCCTATCCTCTATCCTATCCTATCCTCTATCCTATCCTATCCTCTATCCTATCCTATCCTCTATCCTATCCTATCCTCTATCCTATCCTATCCTCTATCCTATCCTTCCTCTATCCTATCCTATCCTCTATCCTATCCTATCCTCTATCCTCTATCCTATCCTATCCTCTATCCGATCCTATCCTCTATCCTACCCTATCCTCTATCCTATCCTATCCTCTATCCTATCCTATCCTCTATCCTATCCTATCCTCTATCCTATTATATCCTCTATCCCATCCTATCCTCTATCCTATCCTATCCTCTTTCCTATCCTATCCTCTATCCTATCCTATCCTCTATCCTATCCTATCCTCTATCCTATCATATCCTCTATCCTGTCCTATGCTCTATCCTATCCTATCGTCTATCCTATCCTCTTTCCTATCCTATCCTCTATCCTATCCTATCCTCTATCCTATCCTATCCTCTATCCTATCCTATCCTCTATCCTATCCTATCCTCTATCCTATCCTATCCTCTATCCTATCCTATCCTATCCTCTATCCTATCCTATCCTCTATCATATGCCATCCTCTATCCTATTCTATCCTCTATCCTATCCTATCTTCTATCCTATCCTATCCTCTATCCTATCAAATCACCTATCCTATCCTCTATCCTATCCTATCCTGTATCCTATCCTCTATCCTCTATCCTCTATCCTATCCTATCCTCTATCCTATCCTATCCTCTATCCTATCCTATCCTCTATCCTATGCTATCCTCTATCCTATTCTATCCTCTATCCTATCCTATCTTCTATCCTATCCTATCCTCTATCCTATCCTATCCTGTATCCTATCCAATCCTCAATCCTATCCTATCATCTATCCTCTATCCTATCCAATCCTCTATCCTATCCTATCCTCTATCCTATCCTAACCTCTATCCTATCGTATCCTCTATCCTATCGTATCCTCTATCCTATCCTATCTTCTATCCTAGCCTATCCTCTATCCTATCCTAACCTCTATCCTATCCTTATCTCTATCCTATCCTATCCTCTATCCTATCCTATCCTCTATCCTATCCTATCCTCTATCCTATCAAATCACCTATCCTATCCTCTATCCTATCCTATCCTGTATCCTATCCTCTATCCTCTATCCTCTATCCTATCCTATCCTCTATCCTATCCTATCCTCTATCCTATCCTATCCTCTATCCTATGCTATCCTCTATCCTATTCTATCCTCTATCCTATCCTATCTTCTATCCTATCCTATCCTCTATCCTATCCTATCCTGTATCCTATCCAATCCTCAATCCTATCCTATCATCTATCCTCTATCCTATCCAATCCTCTATCCTATCCTATCCTCTATCCTATCCTAACCTCTATCCTATCGTATCCTCTATCCTATCGTATCCTCTATCCTATCCTATCTTCTATCCTAGCCTATCCTCTATCCTATCCTAACCTCTATCCTATCCTTATCTCTATCCTATCCTATCCTCTATCCTATCCTATCCTCTATCCTATCCTATCCTCTATCCTATCCTATCCTCTATCCTATCCTATCCTCTATCCTATCCTATCCTCTATCCTATATCCCATCCTATCCTCTATCCTAGCCTATCCTCTATCCTATCCTATCCTCTATCCTATCCTATCCTCTATCCGATCCTATCCTCTATCATATCCTATCCTCTATCCTATCCTATCCTCTATCCTATTCTATGCTCTATCCTATCCTATCCTCTATCCTATCCTATCTTCTATCCTACCCTATCATCTATCCTCAAGTCTATCCTTTCCTGTATCCTATCCAATCCGCTATCCTATCCTATCCTCTATCCTATCCTATCCAATCCCCTATCCTATGCTCTATCCTATCCTACCCTCTATAATATCGTATACTCTATCATATCCTATCCTCTATCCTATAATATCATCTATCCGTTCCTATTCTCTATCCTAACCTATTCTCTATCCTATCCTCTATCCAATCCTCTATCCTATCCTATCTTCTATCCTATCCTATCCTCTATCCTATCAAATCCCCTATCCTATCCTCTATCCCATCCTATCCTGTATCCTATCCAATCCTCAATCCTATCCTATCATCTATCCTCTATCCTATCCAATCCTCTATCCTATCCATTCCTCTATCCTATCATATCCTCTATCCTATAATATCCTCTATCCTATCCTATCCTCTATCCAATCCTCTAACCTATCCTATCCTCTATCCTATCCTATCCTCTATCCAATCCTCTATCCTATCCTATCCTCTATCCTATCCCATCCTCTATCCTATCCTATCCTCTATCCTATCCTATCCTCTATCCGATCCTATCCTCTATCGTATCCTATCCTCTATCCTATCCTATCCTCTATCCTATCCTATCCTGTATCCTATCCAATCCTCAATCCTATCCTATCATCTATCCTCTATCCTATCCAATCCTCTATCCTATCCAATCCTCTATCCTATCCATTCCTCTATCCTATCCTATCCTCTATCCAATCCTCTATCCTATCCTATCCTCTATCCTATCCCATCCTCTATCCTATCCAATCCTCTATCCTATCCTATCCTCTATCCTATCCTATCCTCTATCCTATCCTATCCTCTATGCTATCCTATCCTCTATCCTATCCTATCCTCTATCCTATCCTATCCTCTATCCTATCCTATCCTCTATCCTATCCTATCCTATCCTCTATCCTATCGTATCCTCTATCCTATGCTATCCTCTATCCTATCCTATCCTCTATCCTATCCTATCATCTATCCTATCCTATCCTCTATCCGATCCTATCCTCTATCCTATCCTATCCTCTATCCTATCCTATCCTCTATCCTATCCTATCCTGTATCCTATCCAATCCTCAATCCTATCCTATCATCTATCCTCTATCCTATCCAATCCTCTATCCTATCCATTCCTCTATCCTATCCTATCCTCTATCCAATCCTCTATCCTACCCTATCCTCTATGCTATCCTATCCTCTATCCTCTATCCTATCCTATCCTCTATCCTATCCTATCCTCTATCCTATCCTATCCTCTATCCGATCGTATCCTCTATCCTATCCTATCCTCTATCCTATCCTATCCTCTATCCGATCGTATCCTCTATCCTATCCTATCCTCTATCCTATCCTCTATCCGATCCTATCCTCTATCCTATCCTATCCTCTATCCTATCCTCTATCCTATCCTCTATCCTATCCTATCCTCTATGCTATCCTATCGTCTATCCTATCCTATCCTCTATCCTATCCTATCCTCTATCCTATCCTATCCTCTATCCTATCCTATCCTCTATCCTATCCTATCCTCTATCCTATCCTGTCCTCTATCCTATCCTATCCTCTATCCTATCCTATCCTCTATCCTATCCTATCCTCTATCCTATCCTATCCTCTATCCTATCCTATCCTCTATCCTATCCTATCCTGTATCCTATCCAATCCTCAATCCTATCCTATCCTCTATCCTATCCTATCCTCTATCCTATCCTATCCTATCCTCTATCCTATCCTATCCTCTATCATATGCCATCCTCTATCCTATTCTATCCTCTATCCTATCCTATCTTCTATCCTATCCTATCCTCTATCCTATCAAATCACCTATCCTATCCTCTATCCTATCCTATCCTGTATCCTATCCTCTATCCTCTATCCTCTATCCTATCCTATCCTCTATCCTATCCTATCCTCTATCCTATCCTATCCTCTATCCTATGCTATCCTCTATCCTATTCTATCCTCTATCCTATCCTATCTTCTATCCTATCCTATCCTCTATCCTCTATCCTCTATCCTCTATCCTCTATCCTATCCTATCCTCTATCCTATCCTATCCTCTATCCTATCCTATCCTCTATCCTATGCTATCCTCTATCCTATTCTATCCTCTATCCTATCCTATCTTCTATCCTATCCTATCCTCTATCCTATCCTATCCTGTATCCTATCCAATCCTCAATCCTATCCTATCATCTATCCTCTATCCTATCCAATCCTCTATCCTATCCTATCCTCTATCCTATCCTAACCTCTATCCTATCGTATCCTCTATCCTATCGTATCCTCTATCCTATCCTATCTTCTATCCTAGCCTATCCTCTATCCTATCCTAACCTCTATCCTATCCTTATCTCTATCCTATCCTATCCTCTATCCTATCCTATCCTCTATCCTATCCTATCCTCTATCCTATCCTATCCTCTATCCTATCCTATCCTCTATCCTATCCTATCCTCTATCCTATATCCCATCCTATCCTCTATCCTAGCCTATCCTCTATCCTATCCTATCCTCTATCCTATCCTATCCTCTATCCGATCCTATCCTCTATCATATCCTATCCTCTATCCTATCCTATCCTCTATCCTATTCTATGCTCTATCCTATCCTATCCTCTATCCTATCCTATCTTCTATCCTACCCTATCATCTATCCTCAAGTCTATCCTTTCCTGTATCCTATCCAATCCGCTATCCTATCCTATCCTCTATCCTATCCTATCCAATCCCCTATCCTATGCTCTATCCTATCCTACCCTCTATAATATCGTATACTCTATCATATCCTGTCCTCTATCCTATAATATCATCTATCCGTTCCTATTCTCTATCCTAACCTATTCTCTATCCTATCCTCTATCCAATCCTCTATCCTATCCTATCTTCTATCCTATCCTATCCTCTATCCTATCAAATCCCCTATCCTATCCTCTATCCCATCCTATCCTGTATCCTATCCAATCCTCAATCCTATCCTATCATCTATCCTCTATCCTATCCAATCCTCTATCCTATCCATTCCTCTATCCTATCATATCCTCTATCCTATAATATCCTCTATCCTATCCTATCCTCTATCCAATCCTCTAACCTATCCTATCCTCTATCCTATCCTATCCTCTATCCAATCCTCTATCCTATCCTATCCTCTATCCTATCCCATCCTCTATCCTATCCTATCCTCTATCCTATCCTATCCTCTATCCGATCCTATCCTCTATCGTATCCTATCCTCTATCCTATCCTATCCTCTATCCTATCCTATCCTGTATCCTATCCAATCCTCAATCCTATCCTATCATCTATCCTCTATCCTATCCAATCCTCTATCCTATCCAATCCTCTATCCTATCCATTCCTCTATCCTATCCTATCCTCTATCCTATCCTCTATCCAATCCTCTATCCTATCCTATCCTCTATCCTATCCCATCCTCTATCCTATCCAATCCTCTATCCTATCCTATCCTCTATCCTATCCTATCCTCTATCCTATCCTATCCTCTATGCTATCCTATCCTCTATCCTATCCTATCCTCTGTCCTATCCTATCCTCTATCCTATCCTATCCTCTATCCTATCCTATCCTATCCTCTATCCTATCGTATCCTCTATCCTATGCTATCCTCTATCCTATCCTATCCTCTATCCTATCCTATCATCTATCCTATCCTATCCTCTATCCGATCCTATCCTCTATCCTATCCTATCCTCTATCCTATCCTATCCTCTATCCTATCCTATCCTGTATCCTATCCAATCCTCAATCCTATCCTATCATCTATCCTCTATCCTATCCAATCCTCTATCCTATCCATTCCTCTATCCTATCCTATCCTCTATCCAATCCTCTATCCTACCCTATCCTCTATGCTATCCTATCCTCTATCCTCTATCCTATCCTATCCTCTATCCTATCCTATCCTCTATCCTATCCTATCCTCTATCCGATCGTATCCTCTATCCTATCCTATCCTCTATCCTATCCTCTATCCGATCCTATCCTCTATCCTATCCTATCCTCTATCCTATCCTCTATCCTATCCTCTATCCTATCCTATCCTCTATGCTATCCTATCGTCTATCCTATCCTATCCTCTATCCTATCCTATCCTCTATCCTATCCTATCCTCTATCCTATCCTATCCTCTATCCTATCCTATCCTCTATCCTATCCTGTCCTCTATCCTATCCTATCCTCTATCCTATCCTATCCTCTATCCTATCCTATCCTCTATCCTATCCTATCCTCTATCCTATCCTATCCTCTATCCTATCCTATCCTCTATCCTATCCTATCCTATCCTCTATCCTATCCTATCCTCTATCCTATCCTATCCTATCCTCTATCCTATCCTATCCTCTATCCTATGCCATCCTCTATCCTATTCTATCCTCTATCCTATCCTATCTTCTATCCTATCCTATCCTCTATCCTATCAAATCACCTATCCTATCCTCTATCCTATCCTATCCTGTATCCTATCCTATCCTCTATCCTCTATCCTATCCTATCCTCTATCCTATCCTATCCTCTATCCTATCCTATCCTCTATCCTATGCTATCCTCTATCCTATTCTATCCTCTATCCTATCCTATCCTATCTTCTATCCTATCCTATCCTCTATCCTATCAAATCACCTATCCTATCCTCTATCCTATCCTATCCTCTATCCTATGCTATCCTCTATCCTATTCTATCCTCTATCCTATCCTATCTTCTATCCTATCCTATCCTCTATCCTATCAAATCACCTATCCTATCCTCTATCCTATCCTATCCTGTATCCTATCCTATCCTCTATCCTCTATCCTATCCTATCCTCTATCCTATCCTCTATCCGATCCTATCCTCTATCCTATCCTATCCTCTATCCTATCCTCTATCCTATCCTATCCTCTATCCTATCCTCTATCCTATCCTATCCTCTATGCTATCCTATCGTCTATCCTATCCTATCCTCTATCCTATCCTATCCTCTATCCTATCCTATCCTCTATCCTATCCTATCCTCTATACTATCCTATCCTCTATCCTATCCTATCCTCTATCCTATCCTATCCTCTATCCTATCCTATCCTCTATACTATCCTATCCTCTATCCTATCCTATCCTCTATCCTATCCTATCCTCTATCCTATCCTATCCTCTATCCTATCCTATCCTCTATCCGATCCTATCCTCTATCCTATCCTATCCTCCATCCTATCCTATCCTATCCTCTATCCTATCGTATCCTCTATCCTATGCTATCCTCTATCCTATCCTATCCTCTATCCTATCCTATCATCTATCCTATCCTATCCTCTATCCGATCCTATCCTCTATCCTATCCTATCCTCTATCCTATCGTATCCTCTATCCTATGCTATCCTCTATCCTATCCTATCCTCTATCCTATCCTATCATCTATCCTATCCTATCCTCTATCCGATCCTATCCTCTATCCTATCCTATCCTCTATCCTATCCTATCCTCTATCCTATCCTATCCTGTATCCTATCCAATCCTCAATCCTATCCTATCATCTATCCTTTATCCTATCCAATCCTCTATCCTATCCTATCCTCTATCCGATCGTATCCTCTATCCTATCCTATCCTCTATCCTATCCTCTATCCGATCCTATCCTCTATCCTATCCTATCCTCTATCCTATCCTCTATCCTATCCTCTATCCTATCCTATCCTCTATCCTATCCTCTATCCTATCCTCTATCCTATCCTCTATCCTATCCTATCCTCTATGCTATCCTATCGTCTATCCTATCCTATCCTCTATCCTATCCTATCCTCTATCCTATCCTATCCTCTATCCTATCCTATCCTCTATACTATCCTATCCTCTATCCTATCCTATCCTCTATCCTATCCTATCCTCTATCCTATCCTATCCTCTATCCTATCCTATCCTCTATCCGATCCTATCCTCTATCCTATCATATCCTCTATCCTATCCTATCCTCTATCCTATCCTATCCTCTATCCTATCCTATCCTCTATACTATCCTATCCTCTATCCTATCCTATCCTCTATCCTATCCTATCCTCTATCCTATCCTATCCTCTATCCTATCCTATCCTCTATCCGATCCTATCCTCTATCCTATCCTATCCTCTATCCTATCCTATCCTCTATCCTATCCTATTCTGTATCCTATCCAATCCTCAATCCTATCCTATCATCTATCCTCTATCCTATCCAATCCTCTATCCTATCCATTCCTCTATCCTATCCTATCCTCTATCCAATCCTCTATCCTATCCTATCCTCTATGCTATCCTATCCTCTATCCTCTATCCTATCCTATCCTCTATACTATCCTATCCTCTATCCTATCCTATCCTCTATCCTATCCTATCCTCTATCCTATCCTATCCCCTATCCTATCCTATCCTCTATCCGATCCTATCCTCTATCCGATCCTATCCTCTATCATATCCTATCCTCTATCCTATCCTATCCTCTATCCTATTCTATGCTCTATCCTATCCTATCCTCTATCCTATCCTATCCTCTATCCTATCCTATCCTCTATCCTATCCTATCCTCTATCCTATCCTATCCTCTATACTATCCTATCCTCTATCCTATCCTATCCTCTATCCTATCCTATCCTCTATCCTATCCTATCCTCTATACTATCCTATCCTCTATCCTATCCTATCCTCTATCCTATCCTATCCTCCATCCTATCCTATCCTATCCTCTATCCTATCGTATCCTCTATCCTATGCTATCCTCTATCCTATCCTATCCTCTATCCTATCCTATCATCTATCCTATCCTATCCTCTATCCGATCCTATCCTCTATCCTATCCTATCCTCTATCCTATCCTATCCTCTATCCTATCCTATCCTGTATCCTATCCAATCCTCAATCCTATCCTATCATCTATCCTCTATCCTATCCAATCCTCTATCCTATCCATTCCTCTATCCTATCCTATCCTCTATCCAATCCTCTATCCTATCCTATCCTCTATCCTATCCTATCCTCTATCCTATCCCATCCTCTATCCTATCCAATCCTCTATCCTATCCTATCCTCTATCCTATCCTATCCTCTATCCTATCCTATCCTCTATGCTATCCTATCCTCTATCCTATCCTATCCTCTATCCTATCCTATCCTCTATCCTATCCTATCCTCTATCCTATCCTATCCTATCCTCTATCCTATCGTATCCTCTATCCTATGCTATCCTCTATCCTATCCTATCCTCTATCCTATCCTATCATCTATCCTATCCTATCCTCTATCCGATCCTATCCTCTATCCTATCCTATCCTCTATCCTATCCTATCCTCTATCCTATCCTATCCTGTATCCTATCCAATCCTCAATCCTATCCTATCATCTATCCTCTATCCTATCCAATCCTCTATCCTATCCATTCCTCTATCCTATCCTATCATCTATCCAATCCTCTATCCTACCCTATCCTCTATGCTATCCTATCCTCTATCCTCTATCCTATCCTATCCTCTATCCTATCCTATCCTCTATCCTATCCTATCCTCTATCCGATCGTATCCTCTATCCTATCCTATCCTCTATCCTATCCTATCCTCTATCCGATCGTATCCTCTATCCTATCCTATCCTCTATCCTATCCTCTATCCGATCCTATCCTCTATCCTATCCTATCCTCTATCCTATCCTCTATCCTATCCTCTATCCTATCCTATCCTCTATGCTATCCTATCGTCTATCCTATCCTATCCTCTATCCTATCCTATCCTCTATCCTATCCTATCCTCTATCCTATCCTATCCTCTATCCTATCCTATCCTCTATCCTATCCTGTCCTCTATCCTATCCTATCCTCTATCCTATCCTATCCTCTATCCTATCCTATCCTCTATCCTATCCTATCCTCTATCCTATCCTATCCTCTATCCTATCCTATCCTCTATCCTATCCTATCCTATCCTCTATCCTATCCTATCCTCTATCCTATCCTATCCTATCCTCTATCCTATCCTATCCTCTATCCTATGCCATCCTCTATCCTATTCTATCCTCTATCCTATCCTATATTCTATCCTATCCTATCCTCTATCCTATCAAATCACCTATCCTATCCTCTATCCTATCCTATCCTGTATCCTATCCTATCCTCTATCCTCTATCCTATCCTATCCTCTATCCTATCCTATCCTCTATCCTATCCTATCCTCTATCCTATGCTATCCTCTATCCTATTCTATCCTCTATCCTATCCTATCCTATCTTCTATCCTATCCTATCCTCTATCCTATCAAATCACCTATCCTATCCTCTATCCTATCCTATCCTCTATACTATCCTATCCTCTATCCTATCCTATCCTCTATCCTATCCTATCCTCTATCCTATCCTATCCTCTATCCTATCCTATCCTCTATCCGATCCTATCCTCTATCCTATCCTATCCACTATCCTATCCTATCCTCTATCCTATCCTATCCTGTATCCTATCCAATCCTCAATCCTATCCTATCATCTATCCTCTATCCTATCCAATCCTCTATCCTATCCTATCCTCTATCCTATCCTAACCTCTATCCTATCCTATCCTCTATGCTATCCTATCCTCTATCCTATCCTATCCTCTATCCTATCCTATCCTCTATCCTATCCTATCCTCCATCCTATCCTATCCTATCCTCTATCCTATCGTATCCTCTATCCTATGCTATCCTCTATCCTATCCTATCCTCTATCCTATCCTATCATCTATCCTATCCTATCCTCTATCCGATCCTATCCTCTATCCTATCCTATCCTCTATCCTATCCTATCCTCTATCCTATCCTATCCTGTATCCTATCCAATCCTCAATCCTATCCTATCATCTATCCTCTATCCTATCCAATCCTCTATCCTATCCATTCCTCTATCCTATCCTATCCTCTATCCAATCCTCTATCCTATCCTATCCTCTATGCTATCCTATCCTCTATCCTCTATCCTATCCTATCCTCTATCCTATCCTATCCTCTATCCTATCCTATCCTCTATCCGATCGTATCCTCTATCCTATCCTATCCTCTATCCTATCCTCTATCCGATCCTATCCTCTATCCTATCCTATCCTCTATCCTATCCTCTATCCTATCCTCTATCCTATCCTATCCTCTATCCTATCCTCTATCCTATCCTCTATCCTATCCTATCCTCTATGCTATCCTATCGTCTATCCTATCCTATCCTCTATCCTATCCTATCCTCTATCCTATCCTATCCTCTATCCTATCCTATCCTCTATACTATCCTATCCTCTATCCTATCCTATCCTCTATCCTATCCTATCCTCTATCCTATCCTATCCTCTATCCTATCCTATCCTCTATCCGATCCTATCCTCTATCCTATCATATCCTCTATCCTATCCTATCCTCTATCCTATCCTATCCTCTATCCTATCCTATCCTCTATACTATCCTATCCTCTATCCTATCCTATCCTCTATCCTATCCTATCCTCTATCCTATCCTATCCTCTATCCTATCCTATCCTCTATCCGATCCTATCCTCTATCCTATCCTATCCTCTATACTATCCTATCCTCTATCCTATCCTATCCTCTATCCTATCCTATCCTCTATCCTATCCTATCCTCTATCCGATCCTATCCTCTATCCTATCCTATCCTCTATCCTATCCTATCCTCTATCCTATCCTATCCTGTATCCTATCCAATCCTCAATCCTATCCTATCATCTATCCTCTATCCTATCCAATCCTCTATCCTATCCATTCCTCTATCCTATCCTATCCTCTATCCAATCCTCTATCCTATCCTATCCTCTATGCTATCCTATCCTCTATCCTCTATCCTATCCTATCCTCTATACTATCCTATCCTCTATCCTATCCTATCCTCTATCCTATCCTATCCTCTATCCTATCCTATCCTCTATCCTATCCTATCCTCTATCCGATCCTATCCTCTATCCGATCCTATCCTCTATCATATCCTATCCTCTATCCTATCCTATCCTCTATCCTATTCTATGCTCTATCCTATCCTATCCTCTATCCTATCCTATCCTCTATCCTATCCTATCCTCTATCCTATCCTATCCTCTATCCTATCCTATCCTCTATACTATCCTATCCTCTATCCTATCCTATCCTCTATCCTATCCTATCCTCTATCCTATCCTATCCTCTATACTATCCTATCCTCTATCCTATCCTATCCTCTATCCGATCCTATCCTCTATCCTATCCTATCCTCTATCCTATCCTATCCTCTATCCTATCCTATCCTCTATCCTATCCTATCCTCTATCCTATCCTATCCTCTATCCTATCCTATCCTCTATAGTATCCTATCCTCTATCCTATCCTATCCTCTATCCTATCCTATCCTCTATCCTATCCTATCCTCTATCCTATGCTATCCTCTATCCTATTCTATCCTCTATCCTATCCTATCCTATCTTCTATCCTATCCTATCCTCTATCCTATCAAATCACCTATCCTATCCTCTATCCTATCCTATCCTCTATCCTATCCTATCCTATCCTCTATCCTATCCTATCCTCTATCCTATGCTATCCTCTATCCTATTCTATCCTCTATCCTATCCTATCTTCTATCCTATCCTATCCTCTATCCTATCAAATCACCTATCCTATCCTCTATCCTATCCTATCCTGTATCCTATCCTATCCTCTATCCTCTATCCTATCCTATCCTCTATCCTATCCTCTATCCGATCATATCCTCTATCCTATCCTATCCTCTATCCTATCCTCTATCCTATCCTATCCTCTATGCTATCCTATCGTCTATCCTATCCTATCCTCTATCCTATCCTATCCTCTATCCTATCCTATCCTCTATCCTATCCTATCCTCTATACTATCCTATCCTCTATCCTATCCTATCCTCTATCCTATCCTATCCTCTATCCTATCCTATCCTCTATACTATCCTATCCTCTATCCTATCCTATCCTCTATCCTATCCTATCCTCTATCCTATCCTATCCTCTATCCTATCCTATCCTCTATCCGATCCTATCCTCTATCCTATCCTATCCACTATCCTATCCTATCCTCTATCCTATCCTATCCTGTATCCTATCCAATCCTCAATCCTATCCTATCATCTATCCTCTATCCTATCCAATCCTCTATCCTATCCTATCCTCTATCCTATCCTAACCTCTATCCTATCCTATCCTCTATGCTATCCTATCCTCTATCCTATCCTATCCTCTATCCTATCCTATCCTCTATCCTATCCTATCCTCCATCCTATCCTATCCTATCCTCTATCCTATCGTATCCTCTATCCTATGCTATCCTCTATCCTATCCTATCCTCTATCCTATCCTATCATCTATCCTATCCTATCCTCTATCCGATCCTATCCTCTATCCTATCCTATCCTCTATCCTATCCTATCCTCTATCCTATCCTATCCTGTATCCTATCCAATCCTCAATCCTATCCTATCATCTATCCTCTATCCTATCCAATCCTCTATCCTATCCATTCCTCTATCCTATCCTATCCTCTATCCAATCCTCTATCCTATCCTATCCTCTATGCTATCCTATCCTCTATCCTCTATCCTATCCTATCCTCTATCCTATCCTATCCTCTATCCTATCCTATCCTCTATCCGATCGTATCCTCTATCCTATCCTATCCTCTATCCTATCCTCTATCCGATCCTATCCTCTATCCTATCCTATCCTCTATCCTATCCTCTATCCTATCCTCTATCCTATCCTATCCTCTATCCTATCCTCTATCCTATCCTCTATCCTATCCTATCCTCTATGCTATCCTATCGTCTATCCTATCCTATCCTCTATCCTATCCTATCCTCTATCCTATCCTATCCTCTATCCTATCCTATCCTCTATACTATCCTATCCTCTATCCTATCCTATCCTCTATCCTATCCTATCCTCTATCCTATCCTATCCTCTATCCTATCCTATCCTCTATCCGATCCTATCCTCTATCCTATCATATCCTCTATCCTATCCTATCCTCTATCCTATCCTATCCTCTATCCTATCCTATCCTCTATACTATCCTATCCTCTATCCTATCCTATCCTCTATCCTATCCTATCCTCTATCCTATCCTATCCTCTATCCTATCCTATCCTCTATCCGATCCTATCCTCTATCCTATCCTATCCTCTATACTATCCTATCCTCTATCCTATCCTATCCTCTATCCTATCCTATCCTCTATCCTATCCTATCCCCTATCCTATCCTATCCTCTATCCGATCCTATCCTCTATCCGATCCTATCCTCTATCATATCCTATCCTCTATCCTATCCTATCCTCTATCCTATTCTATGCTCTATCCTATCCTATCCTCTATCCTATCCTATCCTCTATCCTATCCTATCCTCTATCCTATCCTATCCTCTATCCTATCCTATCCTCTATACTATCCTATCCTCTATCCTATCCTATCCTCTATCCTATCCTATCCTCTATCCTATCCTATCCTCTATACTATCCTATCCTCTATCCTATCCTATCCTCTATCCTATCCTATCCTCTATCCTATCCTATCCTATCCTCTATCCTATCCTATCCTCTATACTATCCTATCCTCTATCCTATCCTATCCTCTATCCTATCCTATCCTCTATCCTATCCTATCCTCTATACTATCCTATCCTCTATCCTATCCTATCCTCTATCCTATCCTATCCTCTATCCTATCCTATCCTCTATCCTATCCTATCCTCTATCCGATCCTATCCTCTATCCTATCCTATCCTCTATCCTATCCTATCCTCTATCCTATCCTATCCTGTATCCTATCCAATCCTCAATCCTATCCTATCATCTATCCTCTATCCTATCCAATCCTCTATCCTATCCTATCCTCTATCCT
This sequence comes from Halictus rubicundus, assembly GCF_050948215.1. Classification (NCBI taxonomy): domain Eukaryota; kingdom Metazoa; phylum Arthropoda; class Insecta; order Hymenoptera; family Halictidae; genus Halictus; species Halictus rubicundus. The sequence continues at coordinate 74,120 of NW_027488838.1, read as the reverse complement.
ATCCTAACCTCTATCCTATCGTATCCTCTATCCTATCGTATCCTCTATCCTATCCTATCTTCTATCCTAGCCTATCCTCTATCCTATCCTAACCTCTATCCTATCCTTATCTCTATCCTATCCTATCCTCTATCCTATCCTATCCTCTATCCTATCCTATCCTCTATCCTATCCTATCCTCTATCCTCTATCCGATCCTATCCTCTATCCTATCCTATCCTGTATCCTATCCAATCCTCAATCCTATCCTATCATCTATCCTCTATCCTATCCAAGCCTCTATCCTATCCTATCCTCTATCCTATCCTAACCTCTATCCTATCGTATCCTCTATCCTATCGTATCCTCTATCCTATCCTACCTTCTATCCTAGCCTATCCTCTATCCTATCCTAACCTCTATCCTATCCTTATCTCTATCCTATCCTATCCTCTATCCTATCCTATCCTCTATCCTATCCTATCCTCTATCCTATCCTATCCTCTATCCTCTATCCGATCCTCCGATCCTATCCTCTATCCTAACCTATCCTCTATCCTATCCTATCCTCTATCCTATCCTATCCTGTATCCTATCCAATCCTCAATCCTATCCTATCCTCTATCCTATATCCCATCCTATCCTCTATCCTAGCCTATCCTCTATCCTATCCTATCCTCTATCCTATCCTATCCTCTATCCGATCCTATCCTCTATCATATCCTATCCTCTATCCTATCCTATCCTCTATCCTATTCTATGCTCTATCCTATCCTATCCTCTATCCTATCCTATCTTCTATCCTACCCTATCATCTATCCTCAAGTCTATCCTTTCCTGTATCCTATACAATCCGCTATCCTATCCTATCCTCTATCCTATCCTATCCAATCCCCTATCCTATGCTCTATCCTATCCTACCCTCTATAATATCGTATACTCTATCATATCCTATCCTCTATCCTATAATATCATCTATCCGTTCCTATTCTCTATCCTAAAGTATTCTCTATCCTATCCTCTATCCTATTCTCTATCCTATCCTATCTTCTATCCTATCCTATCCTCTATCCTATCAAATCCCCTATCCTATCCTCTATCCCATCCTATCCTGTATCCTATCCAATCCTCAATCCTATTCTATCATCTATCCTCTATCCTATCCAATCCTCTATCCTATCCAATCCTCTATCCTATCCATTCCTCTATCCTATCCTATCCTCTATCCAATCCTCTATCCTATCCTATCCTCTATCCTATCCCATCCTCTATCCTATCCAATCCTCTATCCTATCCTATCCTCTATGCTATCCTATCCTCTATCCTATCCTATCCTCTATCCTATCCTATCCTCTATCCTATCCTATCCTCCATCCTATCCTATCCTATCCTCTATCCTATCGTATCCTCTATCCTATGCTATCCTCTATCCTATCCTATCCTCTATCCTATCCTATCATCTATCCTATCCTATCCTCTATCCGATCCTATCCTCTATCCTATCCTATCCTCTATCCTATCCTATCCTCTATCCTATCCTATCCTGTATCCTATCCAATCCTCAATCCTATCCTATCATCTATCCTCTATCCTATCCAATCCTCTATCCTATCCATTCCTCTATCCTATCCTATCCTCTATCCAATCCTCTATCCTATCCTATCCTCTATGCTATCCTATCCTCTATCCTCTATCCTATCCTATCCTCTATCCTATCCTATCCTCTATCCTATCCTATCCTCTATCCGATCGTATCCTCTATCCTATCCTATCCTCTATCCTATCCTATCCTCTATCCGATCGTATCCTCTATCCTATCCTATCCTCTATCCTATCCTATCCTCTATCCTATCCTATCCTCTATACTATCCTATCCTCTATCCTATCCTATCCTCTATCCTATCCTATCCTCTATCCTATCCTATCCTCTATACTATCCTATCCTCTATCCTATCCTATCCTCTATCCGATCCTATCCTCTATCCTATCCTATCCTCTATCCTATCCTATCCTCTATCCTATCCTATCCTCTATCCTATCCTATCCTCTATCCTATCCTATCCTCTATCCTATCCTATCCTCTATAGTATCCTATCCTCTATCCTATCCTATCCTCTATCCTATCCTATCCTCTATCCTATCCTATCCTCTATCCTATCCTATCCTCTATCCGATCCTATCCTCTATCCTATCCTATCCTCTATCCTATCCTATCCTCTATCCTATCCTATCCTGTATCCTATCCAATCCTCAATCCTATCCTATCATCTATCCTCTATCCTATCCAATCCTCTATCCTATCCATTCCTCTATCCTATCCTATCCTCTATCCAATCCTCTATCCTATCCTATCCTCTATGCTATCCTATCCTCTATCCTCTATCCTATCCTATCCTCTATACTATCCTATCCTCTATCCTATCCTATCCTCTATCCTATCCTATCCTCTATCCTATCCTATCCTCTATCCTATCCTATCCTCTATCCGATCCTATCCTCTATCCGATCCTATCCTCTATCATATCCTATCCTCTATCCTATCCTATCCTCTATCCTATTCTATGCTCTATCCTATCCTATCCTCTATCCTATCCTATCCTCTATCCTATCCTATCCTCTATCCTATCCTATCCTCTATCCTATCCTATCCTCTATACTATCCTATCCTCTATCCTATCCTATCTTCTATCCTATCCTAACCTCTATCCTATCGTATCCTCTATCCTATCGTATCCTCTATCCTATCCTATCTTCTATCCTAGCCTATCCTCTATCCTATCCTAACCTCTATCCTATCCTTACCTCTATCCTATCCTATCCTCTATCCTATCCTATCCTCTATCCTATCCTATCCTCTAGCCTATCCTATCCTCTATCCTATCCTATCCTCTATCCTCTATCCGATCCTATCCTCTATCCTATCCTATCCTCTATCCTATCCTATCCTCTATCCTATCCTATCCTCTATCCTATCCTATCCTCTATCCTATCCTATCCTGTATCCTATCCAATCCTCAATCCTATCCTATCCTCTATCCTATATCCCATCCTATCCTCTATCCTAGCCTATCCTCTATCCTATCCTATCCTCTATCCTATCCTATCCTCTATCCGATCCTATCCTCTATCATATCCTATCCTCTATCCTATCCTATCCTCTATTCTATTCTATGCTCTATCCTATCCTATCCTCTATCCTATCCTATCTTCTATCCTACCCTATCATCTATCCCCAAGTCTATCCTTTCCTGTATCCTATCCAATCCGCTATCCTATCCTATCCTCTATCCTATCCTATCCAATCCCCTATCCTATGCTCTATCCTATCCTACCCTCTATAATATCGTATACTCTATCATATCCTATCCTCTATCCTATAATATCATCTATCCGTTCCTATTCTCTATCCTAACCTATTCTCTATCCTATCCTCTATCCAATCCTCTATCCTATCCTATCTTCTATCCTATCCTATCCTCTATCCTATCAAATCCCCTATCCTATCCTCTATCCCATCCTATCCTGTATCCTATCCAATCCTCAATCCTATCCTATCATCTATCCTCTATCCTATCCAATCCTCTATCCTATCCATTCCTCTATCCTATCATATCCTCTATCCTATAATATCCTCTATCCTATCCTATCCTCTATCCAATCCTCTAACCTATCCTATCCTCTATCCTATCCTATCCTCTATCCAATCCTCTATCCTATCCTATCCTCTATCCTATCCCATCCTCTATCCTATCCTATCCTCTATCCTATCCTATCCTCTATCCGATCCTATCCTCTATCGTATCCTATCCTCTATCCTATCCTATCCTCTATCCTATCCTATCCTGTATCCTATCCAATCCTCAATCCTATCCTATCATCTATCCTCTATCCTATCCAATCCTCTATCCTATCCAATCCTCTATCCTATCCATTCCTCTATCCTATCCTATCCTCTATCCATTCCTCTATCCTATCCTATCCTCTATCCTATCCCATCCTCTATCCTATCCAATCCTCTATCCTATCCTATCCTCTATCCTATCCTATCCTCTATCCTATCCTATCCTCTATCCTATCCTATCCTCTATCCTCTATCCGATCCTATCCTCTATCGTATCCTATCCTCTATCCGATCCTATCCTCTATCGTATCCTATCCTCTATCCTATCCTATCCTCTATCCTATCCTATCCTGTATCCTATCCAATCCTCAATCCTATCCTATCATCTATCCTCTATCCTATCCAATCCTCTATCCTATCCAATCCTCTATCCTATCCATTCCTCTATCCTATCCTATCCTCTATCCATTCCTCTATCCTATCCTATCCTCTATCCTATCCCATCCTCTATCCTATCCAATCCTCTATCCTATCCTATCCTCTATCCTATCCTATCCTCTATCCTATCCTATCATCTATGCTATCCTATCCTCTATCCTATCCTATCCTCTATCCTATCCTATCCTCTATCCTATCCTATCCTATCCTCTATCCTATCGTATCCTCTATCCTATGCTATCCTCTATCCTATCCTATCCTCTATCCTATCCTATCATCTATCCTATCCTATCCTTTATCCGATCCTATCCTCTATCCTATCCTATCCTCTATTCTATCCTATCCTCTATCCTATCCTATCCTGTATCCTATCCAATCCTCAATCCTATCCTATCATCTATACTCTATCCTATCCAATCCTCTATCCTATCCATTCCTCTATCCTATCCTATCCTCTATCCAATCCTCTATCCTATCCTATCCTCTATGCTATCCTATCCTCTATCCTCTATCCTATCCTATCCTCTATCCTATCCTATCCTCTATCCTATCCTATCCTCTATCCTATCCTCTATCCTATCCTCTATCCTATCCTCTATCCTATCCTATCCTCTATCCTATCCTATCCTCTATCCTATCCTATCCTCTATCCTATCCTATCCTCTATCCTATCCTATCCTCTATCCTATCCTATCCTCTATCCGATCGTATCCTCTAGCCTATCCTATCCTCTATCCTATCCTATCCTCTATAATATCCTATCCTGTATCCTATCCAATCCTCAATCCTATCCTATCATCTATCCTCTATCCTTTCCAATCCTCTATCCTATCCATTCCTCTATCCTATCATATCCTCTATCCTATAATATCCTCTATCCTATCCTATCCTCTATCCAATCCTCTAACCTATCCTATCCTCTATCCTATCCTATCCTCTATAATATCCTATCCTCTATCCTATCCTATCCTCTATCCTATCGTATCCTCTATCCTATCCTATCTTCTATCCTATCCTATCATCTATCTTATCAAATCCCCTATCCTATCCTCTATCCTATCCTATCCTGTATCCTATCCAATCCTCTATCCTATCTTTTCATCTATCCTCAAGTCTATCCTTTCCTGTATCCTATCCAATCCTCTATCCTATCCTATCCTCTATCGTATCGTATCCTCTATCCTATCCTATCTTCTATCCTATCCTATCCTCTATCCTATCAAATCCCCTATCCTATCCTCTATCCTATCCTATCCTCTATCCTATCCTATCCTCTATCCTATCCTATCCTCTATCCTATCCTATCCTCTATCCTATCCTATCCTCTACCCTATCCTATCCTCTATCCTATCCTATCCTCTATCCTATCCTATCCTCTATCCTATCCTATCATCTATCCTATCCTATATTCTATCCTATCCTATCCTCTATCCTATCAAATCCCCTATCCTATCCTCTATCCTATCCTATCCTGTATCCTATCCAATCCTCAATCCTATCCTATCATCTATCCTCTATCCTATCCTATCCTCTATCCTATCCTATCTTCTATTATACCCTATCATCTATCCTCAAGTCTATCCTTTCCTGTATCCTATCCAATCCGCTATCCTATCCTATCCTCTATCCTATCCTATCCAATCCCCTATCCTATGCTCTATCCTATCCTACCTTCTATAATATCGTATACTCTATCATATCCTATCCTCTATCCTATAATATCATCTATCCGTTCCTATTCTCTATCCTAATCTATTCTCTATCCTATCCTCTATCCCATCCTCTATCCTATCCTATCTTCTATCCTATCCTATCCTCTATCCTATCAAATCCCCTATCCTATCCTCTATCCCATCCTATCCTGTATCCTATCCAATCCTCAATCCTATCCTATCATCTATCCTCTATCCTATCCAATCCTCTATCGTATCCATTCCTCTATCCTATCATATCCTCTATCCTATAATATCCTCTATCCTATCCTATCCTCTATCCAATCCTCTATCCTATCCTATCCTCTATCCTATCCCATCCTCTATCCTATCCTATCCTCTATCCTATCCTATCCTCTATCCTATCCTATCCTCTATCCGATCCTATCCTCTATCCTATCCTATCCTCTATCCTATCCTATCCTCTATCCTATCCTATCCTGTATCCTATCCAATCCTCAATCCTATCCTATCATCTATCCTCTATCCTATCCAATCCTCTATCCTATCCATTCCTCTATCCTATCCTATCATCTATCCTATCCTCTATCCTATCCTATCCTATCCTCTGTCCTATCCTATCTTCTATCCTATCCTATCCTCTATCCTATCCTCTATCCTATCCTCTATCCTATCCTATCCTCTATCCTATCCTATCCTCTATCCTATCCTATCCTCTATCCTATCCTATCCTCTATCCAATCCTCTAACCTATCCTATCCTCTATCCTATCCTATCCTCTATCCAATCCTCTATCCTATCCTATCCTCTATCCTATCCCATCCTCTATCCTATCCTATCCTCTATCCTATCCTATCCTCTATCCTATCCTATCCTCTATCCGATCCTATCCTCTATCCTATCCTATCCTCTATCCTATCCTATCCTCTATCCTATCCTATCCTGTATCCTATCCAATCCTCAATCCTATCCTATCATCTATCCTCTATCCTATCCAATCCTCTATCCTATCCATTCCTCTATCCTATCCTATCGTCTATCCTATCCTCTATCCTATCCTATCCTATCCTCTGTCCTATCCTATCTTCTATCCTATCCTATCCTCTATCCTATCCTCTATCCTATCCTCTATCCTATCCTCTATCCTATCCTCTATCCTATCCTATCCTCTATCCTATCCTATCCTCTATCCTATCCTATCCTCTATCCTATCCTATCCTCTATCCTATCCTATCTTCTATCCTATCCTATCCTCTATCCTATCAAATCCCCTATCATCTATCCTCAATCCTATCCAATCCTCTATCCTATCCATTCCTCTATCCTATCCTATCCTCTATCCAATCCTCTATCCTATCCTATCCTCTATCCTATCCCATCCTCTATCCTATCCCATCCTCTATCCTATCCTATCCTCTATCCTTTCCAATCCTCTATCCTATCCATTCCTCTATCCTATCATATCCTCTATCCTATAATATCCTCTATCCTATCCTATCCTCTATCCAATCCTCTAACCTATCCTATCCTCTATCCTATCCTATCCTCTATAATATCCTATCCTCTATCCTATCCTATCCTCTATCCTATCGTATCCTCTATCCTATCCTATCTTCTATCCTATCCTATCATCTATCTTATCAAATCCCCTATCCTATCCTCTATCCTATCCTATCCTGTATCCTATCCAATCCTCTATCCTATCTTTTCATCTATCCTCAAGTCTATCCTTTCCTGTATCCTATCCAATCCTCTATCCTATCCTATCCTCTATCGTATCGTATCCTCTATCCTATCCTATCTTCTATCCTATCCTATCCTCTATCCTATCAAATCCCCTATCCTATCCTCTATCCTATCCTATCCTCTATCCTATCCTATCCTCTATCCTATCCTATCCTCTATCCTATCCTATCCTCTATCCTATCCTATCCTCTACCCTATCCTATCCTCTATCCTATCCTATCCTCTATCCTATCCTATCCTCTATCCTATCCTATCATCTATCCTATCCTATATTCTATCCTATCCTATCCTCTATCCTATCAAATCCCCTATCCTATCCTCTATCCTATCCTATCCTGTATCCTATCCAATCCTCAATCCTATCCTATCATCTATCCTCTATCCTATCCTATCCTCTATCCTATCCTATCTTCTATTATACCCTATCATCTATCCTCAAGTCTATCCTTTCCTGTATCCTATCCAATCCGCTATCCTATCCTATCCTCTATCCTATCCTATCCAATCCCCTATCCTATGCTCTATCCTATCCTACCTTCTATAATATCGTATACTCTATCATATCCTATCCTCTATCCTATAATATCATCTATCCGTTCCTATTCTCTATCCTAACCTATTCTCTATCCTATCCTCTATCCCATCCTCTATCCTATCCTATCTTCTATCCTATCCTATCCTCTATCCTATCAAATCCCCTATCCTATCCTCTATCCCATCCTATCCTGTATCCTATCCAATCCTCAATCCTATCCTATCATCTATCCTCTATCCTATCCAATCCTCTATCGTATCCATTCCTCTATCCTATCATATCCTCTATCCTATAATATCCTCTATCCTATCCTATCCTCTATCCAATCCTCTATCCTATCCTATCCTCTATCCTATCCCATCCTCTATCCTATCCTATCCTCTATCCTATCCTATCCTCTATCCTATCCTATCCTCTATCCGATCCTATCCTCTATCCTATCCTATCCTCTATCCTATCCTATCCTCTATCCTATCCTATCCTGTATCCTATCCAATCCTCAATCCTATCCTATCATCTATCCTCTATCCTATCCAATCCTCTATCCTATCCATTCCTCTATCCTATCCTATCGTCTATCCTATCCTCTATCCTATCCTATCCTATCCTCTGTCCTATCCTATCTTCTATCCTATCCTATCCTCTATCCTATCCTCTATCCTATCCTCTATCCTATCCTATCCTCTATCCTATCCTATCCTCTATCCTATCCTATCCTCTATCCTATCCTATCCTCTATCCAATCCTCTAACCTATCCTATCCTCTATCCTATCCTATCCTCTATCCAATCCTCTATCCTATCCTATCCTCTATCCTATCCCATCCTCTATCCTATCCTATCCTCTATCCTATCCAATCCTCAATCCTATCCTATCATCTATCCTCTATCCTATCCAATCCTCTATCCTATCCATTCCTCTATCCTATCCTATCCTCTATCCAATCCTCTATCCTATCGTATCCTCTATCCTATCCCATCCTCTATCCTACCCTATCCTCTATCCTATCCTATCCTCTATCCTATCCTATCCTCTATGCTATCCTATCCTCAATCCTATCCTATCCCCTATCCTATCCTATCCTCTATCCTATCCTATCCTCTATCCTATCCTATCCTCTATCCTATCCTATCCTCTATCCTATCCTATCCTCTATCCTATCCTATCTTCTACCCTAAAATATCCTCTATACTATCCAATCCTCTATCCTGTCCTCTATCCTATCCTCTATCCTATCCTATCCTCTGTTGTATCCTATTTTCTATCCTATCGTATCCTCTATCCTATCCTATCCTCTATCCTATCCTATCCTCTATCCTATCCTATCGTCTATCCTATAATATCCTCTATCCTATCCTATCCTCTATCCTATCCAATCCCCTATCCTATCCTCAATCTTATCCTATCCTCTATCCTATAATATCCTCTATCCTATCCAATCCTCTATCCTATCCAATCCTCTATCCTATAATATCCTCTATACTATCCAATCCTCTATCCTGTCCCTCTATCCTATCCTCTATCTTATCCAATCCTCTATCCCATAATATCCTCTATTCTATCGAATCCTCTATCCTATCCATTCCTCTATTCTATCCTATCCTCTATCCTATCCTATCCTCTATCCTATCCTATCCTGTATCCTATCCAATCCTCAATCCTATCCTATCATCTATCCTCTATCCTATCCAATCCTCTATCCTATCCATTCCTCTATCCTATCCTATCCTCTATCCAATCCTCTATCCTATCCTATCCTCTATCCTATCCCATCCTCTATCCTATCCTATCCTCTATCCTATCCTATTCTCTATCCTATCCTATCCTCTATCCTATCCTATCCTCTATGCTATCCTATCCTCTATCCTATCCTATCCTCTATCCTATCCTATCCTCTATCCTATCCTATCCTATCCTCTATCCTATCGTATCCTCTATCCTATGCTATCCTCTATCCTATCCTATCCTCTATCCTATCCTATCATCTATCCTATCCTATCCACTATCCTATCAAATCCCCTATCCTATCCTCTATCCTATCCTATCCTGTATCCTATCCTATCCTATATCCTATCCTATCCTCTATCCTATCCTCTATCCGATCCTATCCTCTATCCTATCCTCTATCCTATCCTCTATCCTATCCTCTATCCTATCCTCTATCCTATCCTATCCTCTATCCTATCCTATCCTCTATCCTATCCTATCCTCTATCCTATCCTATCCTCTATCCTATCCTATCCTCTATCCTATCCTATCCTCTATCCGATCCTATCCTCTATCCTATCCTATCCTCTATCCTATCCTCTATCCTATCCTCTATGCTATCCTATCCTCTATCCTATCCTATCCTCTATCCTATCCTATCCTCTATCCTATCCTATCCTCTATCCTATCCTATCCTCTATCCTATCCTATCCTCTATCCTATCCTATCCTCTATCCTATCCTATCCTCTATCCTATCCTATCCTCTATCCTATCCTATCCTCTATCCTATCCTATCCTCTATCCTATCCTATCCTGTATCCTATCCAATCCTCAATCCTATCCTATCATCTATCCTCTATCCTATCCAATCCTCTATCCTATCCATTCCTCTATCCTATCCTATCCTCTATCCAATCCTCTATCCTATCGTATCCTCTATCCTATCCCATCCTCTATCCTACCCTATCCTCTATCCTATCCTATCCTCTATCCTATCCTATCCTCTATGCTATCCTATCCTCAATCCTATCCTATCCCCTATCCTATCCTATCCTCTATCCTATCCTATCCTCTATCCTATCCTATCCTCTATCCTATCCTATCCTCTATCCTATCCTATCCTCTATCCTATCCTATCTTCTACCCTAAAATATCCTCTATACTATCCAATCCTCTATCCTATCCTATCCTCTATCCCATCCTCTATCCTATCCTACCCTCTATCCGATCCTATCCTCTATCCTATCCTATCCTCTATCCTATCCTATCCTCTATCCTATAATATCATATATCCTATCCTATCCTATATCCTATCCTATCCTCTATCCTATCCTATCCTCTATCCTATCCTATCCTCTAGCCTATCCTATCCTCTATCCTATCTTATCCTCTATCCTATCCTATCCTCAATCCTATCCTATCCTCTATCCTATCCAATCGTCTATCCTATAATATCCTCTATCCTATCCTATCCTGAATGCTATTATGTATCCTATCCAATCCTCTATCTTATCCAATCCTCTATCCCAAAATATCCTCTATTCTATCCAATCCTCTATCCTATCCATTCCTCTATTCTATAATATCCTCTATCCTATCCAATCCTCTATCCTATCCTCTATCTTATCCCATCCTCTATCCTATCCTATCCTCTATCCTATTGTATCCTCTATCCTATCCCATCCTCTATCCTATCCTATCCTCTATCCTATCCTATTGTCTATCCTATAATATCTTCTATCCTATCCTATCCTCTACCCTATACTATCCTCTATACTATCCTCTATCCTATCCTCTATCCTATCATCCATCCTATATTCTCCACTATCCTATCCTATCCTCTAAGCTATCCTATCCTCTATCCTATCCTATCGTCTATAATATCGTATCCTCTATCATATCCTATCCTCTTTCCATTAATACCATGTATACTATGCTGTTCTCTATCCTATCCTATCCTATCCTCTATCCTATCCTATCGTCTATCCTATAATATCCTCTATCCTATCCTACCGTTTGTCCTATCATATCCTCTATTCTATCCTATCCTCTATCCTATCGTATCCTCTATCCTATCCTATCCTCTATCCTATCCTATCCCCTATCCTATCCTCTATCCTATCCTCTATCGTATCTTATCCTGTATCGTATCCTATCCTCTATCCTATCCTATCCTGTATCGTATAATATGCTCTATCGTATCCTATCCTCTATCCTATCCAATCCCCTATCCTATCCTCTATCCTATCCTATAGTCTACCCTATAATATCCTCTATCCTAACCTATCCTCTATCCTATAATATCCTCTATCCTATCCTATCCAATCCCCTATCCTATCCTCTATCCTATCCTATCCTGTATCGTATCCTATCCTCTATCCTATCCTATGCTCTATCCTATCCAATCCCCTATCCTATTCTCAATACTATCCCATCCTTTATCCTATCCTATCCTCTGTCGTATCCTATTTTCTATCCTATCCTATCCTCTATCCTATCCTGTCCTCTATCCTATACTATCCACTATAATATCGTATCCTCTATCATATCCTATCCTCTTTCCTATAATATCATTTATCCTATGCTATTCTCTATCCTATCATATCCTCCATCCTATCCCATCCTCTATCCTATCCTATCCTCTATAGTATCCTATCCTCTATCCTATCCTACCGTTTGTCCTATCCTATCCTCTATCCTATCCTATCCTCTACCCTATCGTACCCTCTATCCTATCCTATCCTCCATAGTATCCTTTCCTCTATCCTATCCTCTATCCTATCCTATCCTCTATCCTATCGTACCCTCTATCCTACCTTATCCTCCATAGTATCCTTTCCTCTATCCTATCCTCTATGCTATCCTATCCTATCCTGAATCCTATCCAATCCCCTATCCTATCCTATCCTATCCTAACCTCTAGACTATCCTATCCTCTATCCTATCCTATCGTCTATCCTATAATATCCTCTATCTAATCCTCTATCCCATCCTATCATCTATCCTATCGTATCCTCTGTCCTTTCCCATCCTCTAACTTATCCTATCATCTATCCTATCCTATCCTATATCCTATCCTATCCACTATCCTATCGTATCCTCTATCATATCCTATCGTCTATCCTATAATATCCTCTATCTAATCCTCTATCCAATCCTATCCTCTATCCTATCGTATCCTCTGTCCTTTCCCATCCTCTAACGTATCCTATCATCTATCCTATCCTATCCTATATCCTATAATATCCTGTATCCTATCCTATACTCTATCCTATCCTATCCTCTGTCCTATCCTATCCTCTATCCTATCCTATCCTATATCCTATCGTATCCTCTATCCTATCCCATCATCTATCCTATCCTATCCTCTATCCTATCCAATCGTCTATCCTATAATATCCTCTATCCTATCCTATCCTCTATCCTATAATATCATATATCCTATCCTATCCTCTATCCTACCCTATCCTCTATCCTATCCTATCCTCTATCCTATAATATCATATATCCTATCCTATCCTCTATCCTATAATATCATATATCCTATCCTATCCTCTATCCTATAATATCATATATCCTATCCTATCCTCAATACTATCCCATCCTCTATCCTATCCGATCCTCTATCCTATCCTACCGTTTGTCCTATCCTATCCTCTATCCTATCATATCCTCTATCTTATAATATCATATATCCTACCCCTATCCTCTATCCTATCCTATCCTCTATCCTATAATATCATATATCCTATCCTATCCTCTATCCTATTCTATCCTCTATCCTATCCTATCCTCTATCCTATCCTATCCTCTATCCTATCCTACCGTTTGTCCTATCCTATCCTCTATCCTATCCTATCCTCTATTATATAATATCATATATCCTATCCTATCCTATATCCTATCCTATCCTCTATCCTATCCTATCCTCTATCCTATCCTATCCTCTAGCCTATCCTATCCTATCCTCTATCCTATAATATCATATATCCTATCCTATCCTCTATCCTATCCTATCCTCTATCCTATAATATCCTCTATTCTATCCAATCCTCTATCCTATCCTCTATCCTATCCTCTATCCCATCCAATCCCCTATCCTATCCTCCATCCTATAATATCCTCTATCCTATCCAATCCTCTTTCCTATCCTATCCTCTATCCTATTCTATCCTCTATCCTATCCTATCCTCTATCCTATCCTATCCTCTATCCTATCCTATCCTCTATCCTATCCTACCGTTTGTCCTATCCTATCCTCTATCCTATCCTATCCTCTATCCTATAATATCATATATCCTATCCTATCCTATATCCTATCCTATCCTCTATCCTATCCTATCCTCTATCCTAACCTATCCTCTAGCCTATCCTATCGTCTATCCTATCCTATCCCCTATCTTATCCTATCGTCTATCCTATAATATCCTCTATCTAATCCTCTATCCTATCCTATCATCTATCCTATCGTATCCTCTGTCCTTTCCCATCCTCTAACGTATCCTATCATCTATCCTATCCTATCCTATATCCTATAATATCCTGTGTCCTATCCTATACTCTATCCTATAATATCATATATCCTATCCTATCCTCTATCCTATCATATCCTCTATCCTATAATATCATATATCCTATCCTATCCTCTATCCTGTAATATCATATATCCTATCCTATCCTCTATCCTAAGCTATCCTCTATCCTATAATATCATATATCCTATCCTATTCTCTATCCTATCCTATCCACTATCCTCTCCTATCCTCTATCCTATCCTATCCTCTATCCTATCCTATCCTCTATCCTATGCTATCCTCTATCCTATCCTATCCTCAATCCTATCCTATCCCCTATCCTATACTATCCTCTATCCTATTCCAATCCACTATCCAATCCAATCCCCTATCCTATCCTGAATCCTATCCTATCCCCTATCCTATCCTATCCTATCGTATCCTCTAGCCTGTCCTATCCTATATCCTATCGTATCCTCTATCCTATCCCATCCTCTATCCTATCCTATCCTCTATCCTATCCAATCGTCTATCCTATAATATCCTCTATCCTATCCTATCCTCTATCCTATAATATCATATATCCTATCCTATCCTCTATCCTACCCTATCCTCGATCCTAATCTATCCTCTATCCTATAATATCATATATCCTATCCTATCCTCTATCCTATAATATCATATATCCTATCCTATCCTCTATCCTATCCTATCCTCTATCCTATAATATCATATATCCTATCCTATCCTCTATCCTATCCTATCCTCTATCCTATCATATCCTCTATCCTATGCTATCCTCTATCCTATCCTATCCTCAATCCTATCCTATCCCCTATTCTATACTATCCTCTATCCTATTCCAATCCTCTATCCAATCCAATCCCCCATCCTATCCTGAATCCTATCCTATCCTATCGTATCCTCTAGCCTATCCTATCCCCTATCGTATCCTATCCTCTATCCTATTCCAATCCTGTATCCTATCCAATCCCCTATCCTATCCTCAATCCTATCCTATCCTCTATCTTATAATATCCTCTATCCTATCCAATCCTCTATCCTATCCTCTATCATATCCTATCCTCTTTCCAATAATATCATGTATACTATGCTATTCTCTATCCTATCCTATCCTCTATCCTATCCTATTGTCTATCCTATAATATCCTCTATCCTATCCTATCATCTATCCTATCCTATCCTCTATCCTATCCTATCCTCTATCCTATAATATCCTCTATTCTATCCAATCCTCTATCCTATCCTCTATCCTATCCTCTATCCCATCCAATCCCCTATCCTATCCTCCATCCTATAATATCCTCTATCCTATCCAATCCTCTTTCCTATCCTATCCTCTATCCTATTCTATCCTCTATCCTATCCTATCCTCTATCCTATCCTATGCTCTATCCTATCCAATCCCCTATCCTATCCTCAATACTATCCCATCCTCTATCCTATCCGATCCTCTATCCTATCCTACCGTTTGTCCTATCCTATCCTCTATCTTATAATATCATATATCCTACCCTATCCTCTATCCTATCCTATCCTCTATCCTATAATATCATATATCCTATCCTATCCTCTATCCTATCGTATCCTCTATCCTATCCCATCATCTATCCTATCCTATCCTCTATCCTATCCAATCGTCTATCCTATAATATCCTCTATCCTATCCTATCCTCTATCCTATAATATCATATATCCTATCCTATCCTCTATCCTATCCTATCCTCTATCCTATAATATCATATATCCTATCCTATCCTCTATCCTATAATATCATATATCCTATCCTATCCTCTATCCTAAGCTATCCTCTATCCTATAATATCATATATCCTATCCTATTCTCTATCCTATCCTATCCACTATCCTCTCCTATCCTCTATCCTATCCTATCCTCTATCCTATCCTATCCTCTATCCTAACCTATCCTCTAGCCTATCCTATCGTCTATCCTATCCTATCCCCTATCTTATCCTATCGTCTATCCTATAATATCCTCTATCTAATCCTCTATCCTATCCTATCATCTATCCTATCGTATCCTCTGTCCTTTCCCATCCTCTAACGTATCCTATCATCTATCCTATCCTATCCTATATCCTATAATATCCTGTGTCCTATCCTATACTCTATCCTATAATATCATATATCCTATCCTATCCTCTATCCTATCATATCCTCTATCCTATAATATCATATATCCTATCCTATCCTCTATCCTGTAATATCATATATCCTATCCTATCCTCTATCCTAAGCTATCCTCTATCCTATAATATCATATATCCTATCCTATTCTCTATCCTATCCTATCCACTATCCTCTCCTATCCTCTATCCTATCCTATCCTCTATCCTATCCTATCCTCTATCCTATGCTATCCTCTATCCTATCCTATCCTCAATCCTATCCTATCCCCTATCCTATACTATCCTCTATCCTATTCCAATCCTCTATCCAATCCAATCCCCTATCCTATCCTGAATCCTATCCTATCCCCTATCCTATCCTATCCTATCGTATCCTCTAGCCTGTCCTATCCTATATAGTATCGTATCCTCTATCCTATCCCATCCTCTATCCTATCCTATCCTCTATCCTATCCAATCGTCTATCCTATAATATCCTCTATCCTATCCTATCCTCTATCCTATAATATCATATATCCTATCCTATCCTCTATCCTACCCTATCCTCGATCCTAATCTATCCTCTATCCTATAATATCATATATCCTATCCTATCCTCTATCCTATAATATCATATATCCTATCCTATCCTCTATCCTATCCTATCCTCTATCCTATAATATCATATATCCTATCCTATCCTCTATCCTATCCTATCCTCTATCCTATCATATCCTCTATCCTATGCTATCCTCTATCCTATCCTATCCTCAATCCTATCCTATCCCCTATTCTATACTATCCTCTATCCTATTCCAATCCTCTATCCAATCCAATCCCCCATCCTATCCTGAATCCTATCCTATCCTATCGTATCCTCTAGCCTATCCTATCCCCTATCGTATCCTATCCTCTATCCTATTCCAATCCTGTATCCTATCCAATCCCCTATCCTATCCTCAATCCTATCCTATCCTCTATCTTATAATATCCTCTATCCTATCCAATCCTCTATCCTATCCTCTATCATATCCTATCCTCTTTCCAATAATATCATGTATACTATGCTATTCTCTATCCTATCCTATCCTCTATCCTATCCTATTGTCTATCCTATAATATCCTCTATCCTATCCTATCATCTATCCTATCCTATCCTCTATCCTATCCTATCCTCTATCCTATAATATCCTCTATTCTATCCAATCCTCTATCCTATCCTCTATCCTATCCTCTATCCCATCCAATCCCCTATCCTATCCTCCATCCTATAATATCCTCTATCCTATCCAATCCTCTTTCCTATCCTATCCTCTATCCTATTCTATCCTCTATCCTATCCTATCCTCTATCCTATCCTATGCTCTATCCTATCCAATCCCCTATCCTATCCTCAATACTATCCCATCCTCTATCCTATCCGATCCTCTATCCTATCCTACCGTTTGTCCTATCCTATCCTCTATCTTATAATATCATATATCCTACCCTATCCTCTATCCTATCCTATCCTCTATCCTATAATATCATATATCCTATCCTATCCTCTATCCTATCGTATCCTCTATCCTATCCCATCATCTATCCTATCCTATCCTCTATCCTATCCAATCGT
The DNA here is from genome assembly GCF_050948215.1 of Halictus rubicundus. NCBI lineage: Eukaryota > Metazoa > Arthropoda > Insecta > Hymenoptera > Halictidae > Halictus > Halictus rubicundus. The sequence goes on along the minus strand of NW_027488838.1, from coordinate 55,921 downwards.
CTATCCTATAATATCCTCTATCCTATCCTATCCTCTATCCTATAATATCATATATCCTATCCTATCCTCTATCCTATCCTATCCTCTATCCTATAATATCATATATCCTATCCTATCCTCTATCCTATAATATCATATATCCTATCCTATCCTCTATCCTAAGCTATCCTCTATCCTATAATATCATATATCCTATCCTATTCTCTATCCTATCCTATCCACTATCCTCTCCTATCCTCTATCCTATCCTATCCTCTATCCTATCCTATCCTCTATCCTATGCTATCCTCTATCCTATCCTATCCTCAATCCTACCCTATCCCCTATCCTATACTATCCTCTATCCTATTCCAATCCTCTATCCAATTCAATCACCTATCCTATCCTGAATCATATCCTATCCCCTATCCTATCCTATCCTATCGTATCCTCTAGCCTATCCTATCCTCTATCCTATCCTACCGTTTGTCCTATCCTATCCTCTATCCTATCCTATCCTCTATCCTATCGTATCCTCTATCCTATCGTATTCTCTATCCTATCCCATCCTCTAACGTATCCTATCATCTATCCTATCCTATCCTATATCCTATAATATCCTGTGTCCTATCCTATACTCTATCCTATCCTATCCTCTGTCCTATCCTATCCTCTATCCTATCCTATCCCCTATCCTATCGTATCCTCTATCCTATCCAATCCTCCAGCCTATCCTATCCTCTATCCTATCCTATCGTCTATCCTATAATATCCTCTATCCTATCCTATCCTCTATCCTATAATATCATATATCCTATCCTATCCTCTATCCTATCCTATCCTCTATCCTATAATATCATATATCCTATCCTATCCTCTATCCTATCCTATCCTCTACCCTATCCTATCCTCTATCCTATAATATCATATATCCTATCCTATTCTCTATCCTATCCTATCCACTATCCTCTCCTATCCTCTATCCTATCCTATCCTCTATCCTATCCTATCCTCCATCCTATAATATCCTCTATCCTAACCAATCCTCTTTCCTATCCTATCCTCTATCCTATTCTATCCTCTATCCTATCCTATCCTCTATCCTATCCTATGCTCTATCCTATCCAATCCCCTATCCTATCCTCAATACTATCCCATCCTCTATCCTATCCTATCCTCTATCCTATCCTACCGTTTGTCCTATCCTATCCTCTATCCTATCCTATCCTCTATCCTATCGTACCCTCTATCCTATCCTATCCTCCATAGTATCCTATCCTCCATAGTATCCTATCCTCTATCCTATCCTCTATCCTATCCTATCCTGAATCCTATCCAATCCCCTATCCTATCCTATCCTATCCTAACCTCTAGTCTATCCTATCCTCTATCCTATCCTATCATCTATCCTATCCTCTATCCTATCCTCTATCCTATCCTCTATCCTATCCTCTATCCTATCCTATCCTCTATCCTATCCTATCCTCTATCCTATCCTATCCTCTATCCTATCCTATCCTCTATCCTATCCTATCCTCTATCCTATCCTATCCTCTATCCTATCCTATCCTCTATCCGATCCTATCCTCTATCCTATCCTATCCTCTATCCTATCCTCTATCCTATCCTCTATGCTATCCTATCCTCTATCCTATCCTATCCTCTATCCTATCCTATCCTCTATCCTATCCTATCCTCTATCCTATCCTATCCTCTATCCTATCCTATCCTCTATCCTATCCTATCCTCTATCCTATCCTATCCTCTATCCTATCCTATCCTCTATCCTATCCTATCCTCTATCCTATCCTATCCTCTATCCTATCCTATCCTCTATCCTATCCTATCCTGTATCCTATCCAATCCTCAATCCTATCCTATCATCTATCCTCTATCCTATTCAATCCTCTATCCTATCCATTCCTCTATCCTATCCTATCCTCTATCCAATCCTCTATCCTATCGTATCCTCTATCCTATCCCATCCTCTATCCTACCCTATCCTCTATCCTATCCTATCCTCTATCCTATCCTATCCTCTATGCTATCCTATCCTCAATCCTATCCTATCCCCTATCCTATCCTATCCTCTATCCTATCCTATCCTCTATCCTATCCTATCCTCTATCCTATCCTATCCTCTATCCTATCCTATCCTCTATCCTATCCTATCTTCTACCCTAAAATATCCTCTATACTATCCAATCCTCTATCCTATCCTATCCTCTATCCCATCCTCTATCCTATCCTACCCTCTATCCGATCCTATCCTCTATCCTATCCTATCCTCTATCCTATCCTATCCTCTATCCTATAATATCATATATCCTATCCTATCCTATATCCTATCCTATCCTCTATCCTATCCTATCCTCTATCCTATCCTATCCTCTAGCCTATCCTATCCTCTATCCTATCTTATCCTCTATCCTATCCTATCCTCAATCCTATCCTATCCTCTATCCTATCCAATCGTCTATCCTATAATATCCTCTATCCTATCCTATCCTGAATGCTATTATGTATCCTATCCAATCCTCTATCTTATCCAATCCTCTATCCCAAAATATCCTCTATTCTATCCAATCCTCTATCCTATCCATTCCTCTATTCTATAATATCCTCTATCCTATCCAATCCTCTATCCTATCCTCTATCTTATCCCATCCTCTATCCTATCCTATCCTCTATCCTATTGTATCCTCTATCCTATCCCATCCTCTATCCTATCCTATCCTCTATCCTATCCTATTGTCTATCCTATAATATCTTCTATCCTATCCTATCCTCTACCCTATACTATCCTCTATACTATCCTCTATCCTATCCTCTATCCTATCATCCATCCTATATTCTCCACTATCCTATCCTATCCTCTAAGCTATCCTATCCTCTATCCTATCCTATCGTCTATAATATCGTATCCTCTATCATATCCTATCCTCTTTCCATTAATACCATGTATACTATGCTGTTCTCTATCCTATCCTATCCTATCCTCTATCCTATCCTATCGTCTATCCTATAATATCCTCTATCCTATCCTACCGTTTGTCCTATCATATCCTCTATTCTATCCTATCCTCTATCCTATCGTATCCTCTATCCTATCCTATCCTCTATCCTATCCTATCCCCTATCCTATCCTCTATCCTATCCTCTATCGTATCTTATCCTGTATCGTATCCTATCCTCTATCCTATCCTATCCTGTATCGTATAATATGCTCTATCGTATCCTATCCTCTATCCTATCCAATCCCCTATCCTATCCTCTATCCTATCCTATAGTCTACCCTATAATATCCTCTATCCTAACCTATCCTCTATCCTATAATATCCTCTATCCTATCCTATCCAATCCCCTATCCTATCCTCTATCCTATCCTATCCTGTATCGTATCCTATCCTCTATCCTATCCTATGCTCTATCCTATCCAATCCCCTATCCTATTCTCAATACTATCCCATCCTTTATCCTATCCTATCCTCTGTCGTATCCTATTTTCTATCCTATCCTATCCTCTATCCTATCCTGTCCTCTATCCTATACTATCCACTATAATATCGTATCCTCTATCATATCCTATCCTCTTTCCTATAATATCATTTATCCTATGCTATTCTCTATCCTATCATATCCTCCATCCTATCCCATCCTCTATCCTATCCTATCCTCTATAGTATCCTATCCTCTATCCTATCCTACCGTTTGTCCTATCCTATCCTCTATCCTATCCTATCCTCTACCCTATCGTACCCTCTATCCTATCCTATCCTCCATAGTATCCTTTCCTCTATCCTATCCTCTATCCTATCCTATCCTCTATCCTATCGTACCCTCTATCCTATCTTATCCTCCATAGTATCCTTTCCTCTATCCTATCCTCTATCCTATCCTATCCTATCCTGAATCCTATCCAATCCCCTATCCTATCCTATCCTATCCTAACCTCTAGACTATCCTATCCTCTATCCTATCCTATCGTCTATCCTATAATATCCTCTATCTAATCCTCTATCCCATCCTATCATCTATCCTATCGTATCCTCTGTCCTTTCCCATCCTCTAACTTATCCTATCATCTATCCTATCCTATCCTATATCCTATCCTATCCACTATCCTATCGTATCCTCTATCATATCCTATCGTCTATCCTATAATATCCTCTATCTAATCCTCTATCCAATCCTATCCTCTATCCTATCGTATCCTCTGTCCTTTCCCATCCTCTAACGTATCCTATCATCTATCCTATCCTATCCTATATCCTATAATATCCTGTATCCTATCCTATACTCTATCCTATCCTATCCTCTGTCCTATCCTATCCTCTATCCTATCCTATCCTATATCCTATCGTATCCTCTATCCTATCCCATCATCTATCCTATCCTATCCTCTATCCTATCCAATCGTCTATACTATAATATCCTCTATCCTATCCTATCCTCTATCCTATAATATCATATATCCTATCCTATCCTCTATCCTACCCTATCCTCTATCCTATCCTATCCTCTATCCTATAATATCATATATCCTATCCTATCCTCTATCCTATAATATCATATATCCTATCCTATCCTCTATCCTATAATATCATATATCCTATCCTATCCTCAATACTATCCCATCCTCTATCCTATCCGATCCTCTATCCTATCCTACCGTTTGTCCTATCCTATCCTCTATCCTATCATATCCTCTATCTTATAATATCATATATCCTACCCCTATCCTCTATCCTATCCTATCCTCTATCCTATAATATCATATATCCTATCCTATCCTCTATCCTATTCTATCCTCTATCCTATCCTATCCTCTATCCTATCCTATCCTCTATCCTATCCTACCGTTTGTCCTATCCTATCCTCTATCCTATCCTATCCTCTATCCTATAATATCATATATCCTATCCTATCCTATATCCTATCCTATCCTCTATCCTATCCTATCCTCTATCCTATCCTATCCTCTAGCCTATCCTATCCTATCCTCTATCCTATAATATCATATATCCTATCCTATCCTCTATCCTATCCTATCCTCTATCCTATAATATCCTCTATTCTATCCAATCCTCTATCCTATCCTCTATCCTATCCTCTATCCCATCCAATCCCCTATCCTATCCTCCATCCTATAATATCCTCTATCCTATCCAATCCTCTTTCCTATCCTATCCTCTATCCTATCCTATCCTCTATCCTATCCTATCCTCTATCCTATCCTACCGTTTGTCCTATCCTATCCTCTATCCTATCCTATCCTCTATCCTATAATATCATATATCCTATCCTATCCTATATCCTATCCTATCCTCTATCCTATCCTATCCTCTATCCTAACCTATCCTCTAGCCTATCCTATCGTCTATCCTATCCTATCCCCTATCTTATCCTATCGTCTATCCTATAATATCCTCTATCTAATCCTCTATCCTATCCTATCATCTATCCTATCGTATCCTCTGTCCTTTCCCATCCTCTAACGTATCCTATCATCTATCCTATCCTATCCTATATCCTATAATATCCTGTGTCCTATCCTATACTCTATCCTATAATATCATATATCCTATCCTATCCTCTATCCTATCATATCCTCTATCCTATAATATCATATATCCTATCCTATCCTCTATCCTGTAATATCATATATCCTATCCTATCCTCTATCCTAAGCTATCCTCTATCCTATAATATCATATATCCTATCCTATTCTCTATCCTATCCTATCCACTATCCTCTCCTATCCTCTATCCTATCCTATCCTCTATCCTATCCTATCCTCTATCCTATGCTATCCTCTATCCTATCCTATCCTCAATCCTATCCTATCCCCTATCCTATACTATCCTCTATCCTATTCCAATCCTCTATCCAATCCAATCCCCTATCCTATCCTGAATCCTATCCTATCCCCTATCCTATCCTATCCTATCGTATCCTCTAGCCTGTCCTATCCTATATAGTATCGTATCCTCTATCCTATCCCATCCTCTATCCTATCCTATCCTCTATCCTATCCAATCGTCTATCCTATAATATCCTCTATCCTATCCTATCCTCTATCCTATAATATCATATATCCTATCCTATCCTCTATCCTACCCTATCCTCGATCCTAATCTATCCTCTATCCTATAATATCATATATCCTATCCTATCCTCTATCCTATAATATCATATATCCTATCCTATCCTCTATCCTATCCTATCCTCTATCCTATAATATCATATATCCTATCCTATCCTCTATCCTATCCTATCCTCTATCCTATCATATCCTCTATCCTATGCTATCCTCTATCCTATCCTATCCTCAATCCTATCCTATCCCCTATTCTATACTATCCTCTATCCTATTCCAATCCTCTATCCAATCCAATCCCCCATCCTATCCTGAATCCTATCCTATCCTATCGTATCCTCTAGCCTATCCTATCCCCTATCGTATCCTATCCTCTATCCTATTCCAATCCTGTATCCTATCCAATCCCCTATCCTATCCTCAATCCTATCCTATCCTCTATCTTATAATATCCTCTATCCTATCCAATCCTCTATCCTATCCTCTATCATATCCTATCCTCTTTCCAATAATATCATGTATACTATGCTATTCTCTATCCTATCCTATCCTCTATCCTATCCTATTGTCTATCCTATAATATCCTCTATCCTATCCTATCATCTATCCTATCCTATCCTCTATCCTATCCTATCCTCTATCCTATAATATCCTCTATTCTATCCAATCCTCTATCCTATCCTCTATCCTATCCTCTATCCCATCCAATCCCCTATCCTATCCTCCATCCTATAATATCCTCTATCCTATCCAATCCTCTTTCCTATCCTATCCTCTATCCTATTCTATCCTCTATCCTATCCTATCCTCTATCCTATCCTATGCTCTATCCTATCCAATCCCCTATCCTATCCTCAATACTATCCCATCCTCTATCCTATCCGATCCTCTATCCTATCCTACCGTTTGTCCTATCCTATCCTCTATCTTATAATATCATATATCCTACCCTATCCTCTATCCTATCCTATCCTCTATCCTATAATATCATATATCCTATCCTATCCTCTATCCTATCGTATCCTCTATCCTATCCCATCATCTATCCTATCCTATCCTCTATCCTATCCAATCGTCTATCCTATAATATCCTCTATCCTATCCTATCCTCTATCCTATAATATCATATATCCTATCCTATCCTCTATCCTATCCTATCCTCTATCCTATAATATCATATATCCTATCCTATCCTCTATCCTATAATATCATATATCCTATCCTATCCTCTATCCTAAGCTATCCTCTATCCTATAATATCATATATCCTATCCTATTCTCTATCCTATCCTATCCACTATCCTCTCCTATCCTCTATCCTATCCTATCCTCTATCCTATCCTATCCTCTATCCTAACCTATCCTCTAGCCTATCCTATCGTCTATCCTATCCTATCCCCTATCTTATCCTATCGTCTATCCTATAATATCCTCTATCTAATCCTCTATCCTATCCTATCATCTATCCTATCGTATCCTCTGTCCTTTCCCATCCTCTAACGTATCCTATCATCTATCCTATCCTTATCCTATATCCTATAATATCCTGTGTCCTATCCTATACTCTATCCTATAATATCATATATCCTATCCTATCCTCTATCCTATCATATCCTCTATCCTATAATATCATATATCCTATCCTATCCTCTATCCTGTAATATCATATATCCTATCCTATCCTCTATCCTAAGCTATCCTCTATCCTATAATATCATATATCCTATCCTATTCTCTATCCTATCCTATCCACTATCCTCTCCTATCCTCTATCCTATCCTATCCTCTATCCTATCCTATCCTCTATCCTATGCTATCCTCTATCCTATCCTATCCTCAATCCTATCCTATCCCCTATCCTATACTATCCTCTATCCTATTCCAATCCTCTATCCAATCCAATCCCCTATCCTATCCTGAATCCTATCCTATCCCCTATCCTATCCTATCCTATCGTATCCTCTAGCCTGTCCTATCCTATATCCTATCGTATCCTCTATCCTATCCCATCCTCTATCCTATCCTATCCTCTATCCTATCCAATCGTCTATCCTATAATATCCTCTATCCTATCCTATCCTCTATCCTATAATATCATATATCCTATCCTATCCTCTATCCTATCCTATCCTCTACCCTATCCTATCCTCTATCCTATAATATCATATATCCTATCCTATTCTCTATCCTATCCTATCCACTATCCTCTCCTATCCTCTATCCTATCCTATCCTCTATCCTATCCTATCCTCCATCCTATAATATCCTCTATCCTAACCAATCCTCTTTCCTATCCTATCCTCTATCCTATTCTATCCTCTATCCTATCCTATCCTCTATCCTATCCTATGCTCTATCCTATCCAATCCCCTATCCTATCCTCAATACTATCCCATCCTCTATCCTATCCTATCCTCTATCCTATCCTACCGTTTGTCCTATCCTATCCTCTATCCTATCCTATCCTCTATCCTATCGTACCCTCTATCCTATCCTATCCTCCATAGTATCCTATCCTCCATAGTATCCTATCCTCTATCCTATCCTCTATCCTATCCTATCCTGAATCCTATCCAATCCCCTATCCTATCCTATCCTATCCTAACCTCTAGTCTATCCTATCCTCTATCCTATCCTATCGTCTATCCTATAATATCCTGTATCTAATCCTCTATGCTATCGTATCCTCTGTCCTTTCCCATCCTCTAACTTATCCTATCATCTATCCTATCCTATCCTATATCCTGTAATATCCTGTATCCTATCCTATACTCTATCCTATCCTATCCTCTGTCCTATCCAATCCTCTATCCTATCCTATCCTCTGTCCTATCGTATCCTCTATCCTATCCCATCCTCTATCCTATCCTATCCTCTATCCTATCCAATCGTCTATCCTATAATATCCTCTATCCTATCCTATCCTCTATCCTATCCTATCCTCTATCCTATAATATCATATATCCTATCCTATCCTCTATCCTATAATATCATATATCCTATCCTATCCTCTATCCTATCCTATCCTCTATCCTATAATATAATATATCCAATCCTATTCTGTATCCTATAATATCCTCTATCCTATCCTATCCAATCCTCTATCCTATCCGATCCTCTATCCTATCCTACCGTTTGTCCTATCCTATCCTCTATCTTATAATATCATATATCCTACCCTATCCTCTATCCTATCCTATCCTCTATCCTATAATATCATATATCCTATCCTATCCTCTATCCTATCGTATCCTCTATCCTATCCCATCATCTATCCTATCCTATCCTCTATCCTATCCAATCGTCTATCCTATAATATCCTCTATCCTATCCTATCCTCTATCCTATAATATCATATATCCTATCCTATCCTCTATCCTATCCTATCCTCTATCCTATAATATCATATATCCTATCCTATCCTCTATCCTATAATATCATATATCCTATCCTATCCTCTATCCTAAGCTATCCTCTATCCTATAATATCATATATCCTATCCTATTCTCTATCCTATCCTATCCACTATCCTCTCCTATCCTCTATCCTATCCTATCCTCTATCCTATCCTATCCTCTATCCTAACCTATCCTCTAGCCTATCCTATCGTCTATCCTATCCTATCCCCTATCTTATCCTATCGTCTATCCTATAATATCCTCTATCTAATCCTCTATCCTATCCTATCATCTATCCTATCGTATCCTCTGTCCTTTCCCATCCTCTAACGTATCCTATCATCTATCCTATCCTTATCCTATATCCTATAATATCCTGTGTCCTATCCTATACTCTATCCTATAATATCATATATCCTATCCTATCCTCTATCCTATCATATCCTCTATCCTATAATATCATATATCCTATCCTATCCTCTATCCTGTAATATCATATATCCTATCCTATCCTCTATCCTAAGCTATCCTCTATCCTATAATATCATATATCCTATCCTATTCTCTATCCTATCCTATCCACTATCCTCTCCTATCCTCTATCCTATCCTATCCTCTATCCTATCCTATCCTCTATCCTATGCTATCCTCTATCCTATCCTATCCTCAATCCTATCCTATCCCCTATCCTATACTATCCTCTATCCTATTCCAATCCTCTATCCAATCCAATCCCCTATCCTATCCTGAATCCTATCCTATCCCCTATCCTATCCTATCCTATCGTATCCTCTAGCCTGTCCTATCCTATATCCTATCGTATCCTCTATCCTATCCCATCCTCTATCCTATCCTATCCTCTATCCTATCCAATCGTCTATCCTATAATATCCTCTATCCTATCCTATCCTCTATCCTATAATATCATATATCCTATCCTATCCTCTATCCTACCCTATCCTCGATCCTAATCTATCCTCTATCCTATAATATCATATATCCTATCCTATCCTCTATCCTATAATATCATATATCCTATCCTATCCTCTATCCTATCCTATCCTCTATCCTATAATATCATATATCCTATCCTATCCTCTATCCTATCCTATCCTCTATCCTATCATATCCTCTATCCTATGCTATCCTCTATCCTATCCTATCCTCAATCCTATCCTATCCCCTATTCTATACTATCCTCTATCCTATTCCAATCCTCTATCCAATCCAATCCCCCATCCTATCCTGAATCCTATCCTATCCTATCGTATCCTCTAGCCTATCCTATCCCCTATCGTATCCTATCCTCTATCCTATTCCAATCCTGTATCCTATCCAATCCCCTATCCTATCCTCAATCCTATCCTATCCTCTATCTTATAATATCCTCTATCCTATCCAATCCTCTATCCTATCCTCTATCATATCCTATCCTCTTTCCAATAATATCATGTATACTATGCTATTCTCTATCCTATCCTATCATCTATCCTATCCTATCCTCTATCCTATCCTATCCTCTATCCTATAATATCCTCTATTCTATCCAATCCTCTATCCTATCCTCTATCCTATCCTCTATCCCATCCAATCCCCTATCCTATCCTCCATCCTATAATATCCTCTATCCTATCCAATCCTCTTTCCTATCCTATCCTCTATCCTATTCTATCCTCTATCCTATCCTATCCTCTATCCTATCCTATGCTCTATCCTATCCAATCCCCTATCCTATCCTCAATACTATCCCATCCTCTATCCTATCCGATCCTCTATCCTATCCTACCGTTTGTCCTATCCTATCCTCTATCTTATAATATCATATATCCTACCCTATCCTCTATCCTATCCTATCCTCTATCCTATAATATCATATATCCTATCCTATCCTCTATCCTATCGTATCCTCTATCCTATCCCATCATCTATCCTATCCTATCCTCTATCCTATCCAATCGTCTATCCTATAATATCCTCTATCCTATCCTATCCTCTATCCTATAATATCATATATCCTATCCTATCCTCTATCCTATCCTATCCTCTATCCTATAATATCATATATCCTATCCTATCCTCTATCCTATAATATCATATATCCTATCCTATCCTCTATCCTAAGCTATCCTCTATCCTATAATATCATATATCCTATCCTATTCTCTATCCTATCCTATCCACTATCCTCTCCTATCCTCTATCCTATCCTATCCTCTATCCTATCCTATCCTCTATCCTATGCTATCCTCTATCCTATCCTATCCTCAATCCTACCCTATCCCCTATCCTATACTATCCTCTATCCTATTCCAATCCTCTATCCAATTCAATCACCTATCCTATCCTGAATCATATCCTATCCCCTATCCTATCCTATCCTATCGTATCCTCTAGCCTATCCTATCCTCTATCCTATCCTACCGTTTGTCCTATCCTATCCTCTATCCTATCCTATCCTCTATCCTATCGTATCCTCTATCCTATCGTATCCTCTATCCTATCCCATCCTCTAACGTATCCTATCATCTATCCTATCCTATCCTATATCCTATAATATCCTGTGTCCTATCCTATACTCTATCCTATCCTATCCTCTGTCCTATCCTATCCTCTATCCTATCCTATCCCCTATCCTATCGTATCCTCTATCCTATCCAATCCTCCAGCCTATCCTATCCTCTATCCTATCCTATCGTCTATCCTATAATATCCTCTATCCTATCCTATCCTCTATCCTATAATATCATATATCCTATCCTATCCTCTATCCTATCCTATCCTCTATCCTATAATATCATATATCCTATCCTATCCTCTATCCTATCCTATCCTCTACCCTATCCTATCCTCTATCCTATAATATCATATATCCTATCCTATTCTCTATCCTATCCTATCCACTATCCTCTCCTATCCTCTATCCTATCCTATCCTCTATCCTATCCTATCCTCCATCCTATAATATCCTCTATCCTAACCAATCCTCTTTCCTATCCTATCCTCTATCCTATTCTATCCTCTATCCTATCCTATCCTCTATCCTATCCTATGCTCTATCCTATCCAATCCCCTATCCTATCCTCAATACTATCCCATCCTCTATCCTATCCTATCCTCTATCCTATCCAATCGTCTATCCTATAATATCCTCTATCCTATCCTATCCTCTATCCTATCCTATCCTCTATCCTATAATATCATATATCCTATCCTATCCTCTATCCTATAATATCATATATCCTATCCTATCCTCTATCCTATCCTATCCTCTATCCTATAATATAATATATCCAATCCTATTCTGTATCCTATAATATCCTCTATCCTATCCTATCCAATCCCCTATCCTATCCTCTATCCTATCCTATCCTGTATCCTATCGTATCCTCTAGCCTATCCTATCCTCTATCCTATCCTCCCGTTTGTCTTATCCTATGCTCTATCCTATCCTATCCTCTATCCTATCGTATCCTCTATCCTATCGTATCCTCTATCCTATCGTATCCTCTATCCTATCCCATCCTCTAACGTATCCTATCATCTATCCTATCCTATCCTATATCCTATAATATCCTGTATCCTATCCTATACTCAATCCTATCCTATCCTCTATCCTATCCTATCCTCAATCCTATCCTATCCCCTATCGTATCCTATCCTCTATCCTATTCCAATCCTGTATCCTATCCAATCCCCTATCCTATCCTCAATCCTATCCTATCCTCTATCTTATAATATCCTCTATCCTATCCAATCCTCTATCCTATCCTCTATCCTATCATCCATCCTATATTATCCACTATCCTATCCTATCCTCTAACCTACCCTATCCTCTATCCTATCCTATCGTCTATAATATCGTATCCTCTATCATATCCTATCCTCTTTCCAATAATAGCATGTATACTATGCTATTCTCTATCCTATCCTATCCTCTATCCTATCCTATCGTCTATCCTATAATATCTTCTATCCTATCCTATCATCTACCCTAAAATATCCTCTATACGATCCAATCCTCTATCTTGTCCTCTATCCTATCCTCTATACTATCCTCTATCCTATCCTCTATCCTATCCAATCCTCTATCCTATAATATCCTCTATACTATCCAATCCTCTATCCTGTCCTCTATACTATCCTCTATACTATCCTCTATCCTATCCTCTATCCTATCATCCATCCTATATTATCCACTATCCTATCCTATCCTCTAAGCTATCCTATCCTCTATCCTATCCTATCGTCTATAATATCGTATCCTCTATCATATCCTATCCTCTTTCCATTAATATCATGTATACTATGCTATTCTCTATCCTATCCTATCCTCTATCCTATCCTATCGTCTATCCTATAATATCCTCTATCCTATCCTATCCTCTATCCTATAATATCCTCTATCCTATCCTATACTCTATCCCATAATATCCTGTATCGTATCCTATCCTCTATCCTATCTTCTATCCTATCCGCTATCCTATCCCGTCCTCAATCCTATCCTGTATCCTATCCAACCCTCTATCCTATCCAATCCTCTATCCTATCCTCTATCCTATCCTATCCTCAATCCTATCCTATCCTCTATTGTATCCTACCGATTGTCCTATCATATCCTCTATTCTATCCTATCCTCTATCCTATCGTATCCTCTATCCTATCCTATCCTCTATCCTATCCTATCGTCTATCCTATAATATCCTCTATCCTATCCTATCCTCCATCCTATCCAATCCCCTATCCTATCCTCAATCTTATCCTATCCTCCATCCTATAATATCCTCTATCCTATCCAATCGTCTATCCTATAATATCCTCTATCCTATCCTATCCTCTATCCTATCCTATCATCTATCCTATCCTATCCTCTATCCTATCCTATCCTCTATCCTATAATATCCTCTATTCTATCCAATTCTCTATCCTATTCTCTATCCTAACCTCTATCCCATCCAATCCCCTATCCTATCCTCCATCCTATAATATCCTCTATCCTATCCAATCCTCTATCCTATCCTATCCTCTATACTACCCTATCATCTTTCCTATCCTATCCTCTACCCTATTCTATCCTATTCTATCCTCTATCCTATCTTCTATCCTATCCTATGCTCCATCCTATCCAGTCCCCTATCCTATCCTCAATACTATCCCATCCTCTATCCTATCCTATCCTCTATCCTATAATATCTTCTATCCTATCCAATCCTCTATCCTATCCTCTATCCTATCTTCTATCCTATCCAATCCTCTATCCTATCCTATCCTCTATCCTATCATATCCTCAATGCATTCCTGTATCCTATCCAATCCTCTATCCTATCCTATCCTCTATGCTATAATATCATATATCGTATCCTATTCTCTATCCTATCCTATCCTCTATCCTATCCTATCCTCTATCCTATCCTATCATCTATCCTATCCTATCCTCTATCCTATAATATCCTCTATCCTATCCTATACTCTATCCAATCCAATCCTCTATCCTATCCTATCCTCCATAGTATCCTATCCTCTATCCTATCCTATCCTCTATCATATCCTATCCTCTATCCTATCCTATCATATCCTATCCTCCAGCATAACCTATCCTCTATCCTACCCTATACTCTATCCTAAAATATCCTCTATCCTATCCAATCCTCTATCCTATCCTCTATCCTATCCAATCCTCTATCCTATAACATCCAATATTCTATCCAGTACTCTATCCTATAACATCCAATATTCTATCCAATACTCTATCCTATACTATCCTCTATCCGATCCTATCCTCTATCCTATCCTATCCTCTATCCTATCCTATCCTCTATCCTATGCTATCCTCTATCCTATCCTATCCTCAATCCTATCCTATCCCCTAACCTATACTATCCTCTATCCTATTCCAATCCTCTATCCAATCCAATCCCCTATCCTATCCTGAATCCTATCCTATCCCCTATCCTATCCTATCCTATCGTATCCTCTAGCCTATCCTATCCTCTATCCTATCCTCCCGTTTGTCTTATCCTATCCTCTATCCTATCCTATCCTCTATCCTATCGTATCCTCTATCCTAGCGTATCCTCTATCCTATCCCATCCTCTAACGTATCCTATCATCTATCCTATCCTATCCTATATCCTATAATATCCTGTATCCTATCCTATACTCAATCCTATCCTATCCTCTATCCTATCCTATCCTCTATCCTATAATATCCTCTATCCTATCCTATCCTCTGTTGTATCCTATCCTCTATCCTATCGTACCCTCTATCCTATCCTATCCTCCATAGTATCCTATCCTCCATAGTATCCTATCCTCTATCCTATCCTCTATCCTATCCTATCCTGAATCCTATCCAATCCCCTATCCTATCCTATCCTATCCTAACCTCTAGACTATCCTATCCTCTATCCTATCCTATCGTCTATCCTATAATATCCTCTATCTAATCCTCTATCCTATCCTATCATCTATCCTATCGTATCCTCTGTCCTTTCCCATCCTCTAACTTATCCTGTCATCTATCCTATCTTATCCTCTATCCTATCCTATCCACTATCCTATCGTATCCTCTATCCTATCCTATCCTCTATCCTATCCTATCGTCTATCCTATAATATCCTCTATCTAATCCTCTATCGAATCCTATCCTCTATCCTATCGTATCCTCTATCCTATCCCATCCTCTATCCTATCCTATCCTCTATCCTATCCAATCGTCTATCCTATAATATCCTCTATCCTATAATATCATATATCCTATCCTATCCTCTATCCTATCCTATCCTCTATCCTATTCCATCCTCTATCCTATCCTATCCTCTATCCTATCCTATGCTCTATCCTATCCAATCCCCTATCCTATCCTCAATACTATCCCATCCTCTATCCTATCCGATCCTCTATCCTATCCTACCGTTTGTCCTATCCTATCCTCTATCCTATCATATCCTCTATCTTATAATATCATATATCCTACCCCTATCCTCTATCCTATCCTATCCTCTATCCTATAATATCATATATCCTATCCTATCCTCTATCCTATTCTATCCTCTATCCTATCCTATCCCCTATCCTATCCTATCCTCTATCCTATCCTACCGTTTGTCCTATCCTATCCTCTATCCTATCCTATCCTCTATCCTATAATATCATATATCCTATCCTATCCTATATCCTATCCTATCCTCTATCCTATCCTATCCTCTATCCTAACCTATCCTCTAGCCTATCCTATCGTCTATCCTATTCTATCCCCTATCCTATCCTATCGTCTATCCTATAATATCCTCTATCTAATCCTCTATCCTATCCTATCATCTATCCTATCGTATCCTCTGTCCTTTCCCATCCTCTAACGTATCCTATCATCTATCCTATCCTATCCTATATCCTATAATATCCTGTGTCCTATCCTATACTCTATCCTATCCTATCCTCTGTCCTATCCTATCCTCTATCCTATCCTATCCCCTATCCTATCGTATCCTCTATCCTATCCCATCCTCTATCCTATCCTATCCTCTATCCTATCCAATCGTCTATCCTATAATATCCTCTATCCTATCCTATCCTCTATCCTATAATATCATATATCCTATCCTATCCTCTATCCTATCATATCCTCTATCCTATAATATCATATATCCTATCCTATCCTCTATCCTATAATATCATATATCCTATCCTATCCTCTATCCTAAGCTATCCTCTATCCTATAATATCATATATCCTATCCTATTCTCTATCCTATCCTATCCACTATCCTCTCCTATCCTCTATCCTATCCTATCCTCTATCCTATCCTATCCTCTATCCTATGCTATCCTCTATCCTATCCTATCCTCAATCCTATCCTATCCCCTATCCTATACTATCCTCTATCCTATTCCAATCCTCTATCCAATCCAATCCCCTATCCTATCCTGAATCCTATCCTATCCCCTATCCTATCCTATCCTATCGTATCCTCTAGCCTATCCTATCCTATATCCTATCGTATCCTCTATCCTATCCCATCCTCTATCCTATCCTATCCTCTATCCTATCCAATCGACTATCCTATAATATCCTCTATCCTATAATATCATATATCCTATCCTATCCTCTATCCTACCCTATCCTCGATCCTAATCTATCCTCTATCCTATAATATCATATATCCTATCCTATCCTCTATCCTATAATATCATATATCCTATCCTATCCTCTATCCTATCCTATCCTCTATCCTATAATATCATATATCCTATCCTATCCTCTATCCTATCCTATCCTCTATCCTATCATATCCTCCATCCTATGCTATCCTCTATCCTATCCTATCCTCAATCCTATCCTATCCCCTATTCTATACTATCCTCTATCCTATTCCAATCCTCTATCCAATCCAATCCCCCATCCTATCCTGAATCCTATCCTATCCTATCGTATCCTCTAGCCTATCCTATCCCCTATCGTATCCTATCCTCTATCCTATTCCAATCCTGTATCCTATCCAATCCCCTATCCTATCCTCAATCCTATCCTATCCTCTATCTTATAATATCCTCTATCCTATCCAATCCTCTATCCTATCCTCTATCATATCCTATCCTCTTTCCAATAATATCATGTATACTATGCTATTCTCTATCCTATCCTTTCCTGTATCCTATCCTATTGTCTATCCTATAATATCCTCTATCCTATCCTATCATCTATCCTATCCTATCCTCTATCCTATCCTATCCTCTATCCTATAATATCCTCTATTCTATCCAATCCTCTATCCTATCCTCTATCCTATCCTCTATCCCATCCAATCCCCTATCCTATCCTCCATCCTATACTATCCTCTATCCTATCCAATCCTCTTTCCTATCCTATCCTCTATCCTATTCTATCCTCTATCCTATCCTATCCTCTATCCTATCCTATGCTCTATCCTATCCAATCCCCTATCCTATCCTCAATACTATCCCATCCTCTATCCTATCCGATCCTCTATCCTATCCTACCGTTTGTCCTATCCTATCCTCTATCTTATAATATCATATATCCTACCCTATCCTCTATCCTATCCTATCCTCTATCCTATAATATCATATATCCTATCATATCCTCTATCCTATCGTATCCTCTATCCTATCCCATCCTCTATCCTATCCTATCCTCTATCCTATCCAATCGTCTATCCTATAATATCCTCTATCCTATCCTATCCTCTATCCTATAATATCATATATCCTATCCTATCCTCTATCCTATCCTATCCTCTATCCTATAATATCATATATCCTATCCTATCCTCTATCCTATAATATCATATATCCTATCCTATCCTCTATCCTAAGCTATCCTCTATCCTATCCTATTCTCTATCCTATCCTATCCACTATCCTCTCCTATCCTCTATCCTATCCTATCCTCTATCCTATCCTATCCTCTATCCTATGCTATCCTCTATCCTATCCTATCCTCAATCCTACCCTATCCCCTATCCTATACTATCCTCTATCCTATTCCAATCCTCTATCCAATTCAATCACCTATCCTATCCTGAATCATATCCTATCCCCTATCCTATCCTATCCTATCGTATCCTCTAGCCTATCCTATCCTCTATCCTATCCTACCGTTTGTCCTATCCTATCCTCTATCCTATCCTATCCTCTATCCTATCGTATCCTGTATCCTATCGTATCCTCTATCCTATCCCATCCTCTAACGTATCCTATCATCTATCCTATCCTATCCTATATCCTATAATATCCTGTGTCCTATCCTATACTCTATCCTATCCTATCCTCTGTCCTATCCTATCCTCTATCCTATCCTATCCCCTATCCTATCGTATCCTCTATCCTATCCAATCCTCCAGCCTATCCTATCCTCTATCCTATCCTATCGTCTATCCTATAATATCCTCTATCCTATCCTATCCTCTATCCTATAATATCATATATCCAATCCCATCCTCTATCCTATCCTATCCTCTATCCTATCGTACCCTCTATCCTATCCTATCCTCCATAGTATCCTATCCTCCATAGTATCCTATCCTCTATCCTATCCTCTATCCTATCCTATCCTGAATCCTATCCAATCCCCTATCCTATCCTATCCTATCCTAACCTCTAGTCTATCCTATCCTCTATCCTATCCTATCGTCTATCCTATAATATCCTGTATCTAATCCTCTATGCTATCGTATCCTCTGTCCTTTCCCATCCTCTAACTTATCCTATCATCTATCCTATCCTATCCTATATCCTGTAATATCCTGTATCCTATCGTATACTCTATCCTATCCTATCCTCTGACCTATCCTACCCTCTATCCTATCCTATCCTCTGTCCTATCGTATCCTCTATCCTATCCCATCCTCTATCCTATCCTATCCTCTATCCTATCCAATCGTCTATCCTATAATATCCTCTATCCTATCCTATCCTCTATCCTATAATATCATATATCCTATCCTATCCTCTATCCTATCCTATCCTCTATCCTATAATATCATATATCCTATCCTATCCTCTATCCTATCCTATCCTCTATCCTATAATATCATATATCCTATCCTATCCTCTATCCTATAATATCATATATCCAATCCTATTCTGTATCCTATAATATCCTCTATCCTATCCTATCCAATCCCCTATCCTATCCTCTATCCTATCCTATCCTGTATCCTATCGTATCCTCTAGCCTATCCTATCCTCTATCCTATCCTCCCGTTTGTCTTATCCTATGCTCTATCCTATCCTATCCTCTATCCTATCGTATCCTCTATCCTATCGTATCCTCTATCCTATCCCATCCTCTAACGTATCCTATCATCTATCCTATCCTATCCTATATCCTATAATATCCTGTATCCTATCCTATACTCAATCCTATCCTATCCTCTATCCTATCCTATCCTCAATCCTATCCTATCCCCTATCGTATCCTATCCTCTATCCTATTCCAATCCTGTATCCTATCCAATCCCCTATCCTATCCTCAATCCTATCCTATCCTCTATCTTATAATATCCTCTATCCTATCCAATCCTCTATCCTATCCTCTATCCTATCATCCATCCTATATTATCCACTATCCTATCCTATCCTCTAACCTACCCTATCCTCTATCCTATCCTATCGTCTATAATATCGTATCCTCTATCATATCCTATCCTCTTTCCAATAATAGCATGTATACTATGCTATTCTCTATCCTATCCTATCCTCTATCCTATCCTATCGTCTATCCTATAATATCTTCTATCCTATCCTATCATCTACCCTAAAGTATCCTCTATACGATCCAATCCTCTATCTTGTCCTCTATCCTATCCTCTATACTATCCTCTATCCTATCCTCTATCCTATCCAATCCTCTATCCTATAATATCCTCTATACTATCCAATCCTCTATCCTGTCCTCTATACTATCCTCTATACTATCCTCTATCCTATCCTCTATCCTATCATCCATCCTATATTATCCACTATCCTATCCTATCCTCTAAGCTATCCTATCCTCTATCCTATCCTATCGTCTATAATATCGTATCCTCTATCATATCCTATCCTCTTTCCATTAATATCATGTATACTATGCTATTCTCTATCCTATCCTATCCTCTATCCTATCCTATCGTCTATCCTATAATATCCTCTATCCTATCCTATCCTCTATCCTATAATATCCTCTATCCTATCCTATACTCTATCCCATAATATCCTGTATCGTATCCTATCCTCTATCCTATCTTCTATCCTATCCGCTATCCTATCCCGTCCTCAATCCTATCCTGTATCCTATCCAACCCTCTATCCTATCCAATCCTCTATCCTATCCTCTATCCTATCCTATCCTCAATCCTATCCTATCCTCTATTGTATCCTACCGTTTGTCCTATCCTATCTTCTAGCCTATCCTATCCTCTATCGTATCCTACCGATTGTCCTATCATATCCTCTATTCTATCCTATCCTCTATCCTATCGTATCCTCTATCCTATCCTATCCTCTATCCTATCCTATCGTCTATCCTATAATATCCTCTATCCTATCCTATCCTCCATCCTATCCAATCCCCTATCCTATCCTCAATCTTATCCTATCCTCCATCCTATAATATCCTCTATCCTATCCAATCGTCTATCCTATAATATCCTCTATCCTATCCTATCCTCTATCCTATCCTATCATCTATCCTATCCTATCCTCTATCCTATCCTATGCTCCATCCTATCCAGTCCCCTATCCTATCCTCAATACTATCCCATCCTCTATCCTATCCTATCCTCTATCCTATAATATCTTCTATCCTATCCAATCCTCTATCCTATCCTCTATCCTATCCAATCCTCTATCCTATAACATCTAATATTCTATCCAGTACTCTATCCTATAACATCCAATATTCTATCCAATACTCTATCCTATACTATCCTCTATCCTATCCTATCCTCTATCCTATCCTATCCTCTATCCTATCCTATCCTCTATCCTATCCTATCCTCTATCCTATCCTATCCTCTATCCTATCCTATCCTCTATCCTATCCTATCCTCTATCCTATAATATCATATATCCTATCCTATTCTCTATCCTATCCTATCCACTATCCTCTCCTATCCTCTATCCTATCCTATCCTCTATCCTATCCTATCCTCTATCCTATGCTATCCTCTATCCTATCCTATCCTCAATCCTATCCTATCCCCTAACCTATACTATCCTCTATCCTATTCCAATCCTCTATCCAATCCAATCCCCTATCCTATCCTGAATCCTATCCTATCCCCTATCCTATCCTATCCTATCGTATCCTCTAGCCTATCCTATCCTCTATCCTATCCTCCCGTTTGTCTTATCCTATCCTCTATCCTATCCTATCCTCTATCCTATCGTATCCTCTATCCTATCGTATCCTCTATCCTATCCCATCCTCTAACGTATCCTATCATCTATCCTATCCTATCCTATATCCTATAATATCCTGTATCCTATCCCATACTCAATCCTATCCTATCCTCTATCCTATCCTATCGTCTATCCTATAATATCCTCTATCCTATCCTATCCTCCATCCTATCCAATCCCCTATCCTATCCTCAATCTTATCCTATCCTCCATCCTATAATATCCTCTATCCTATCCAATCCTCTATCCTATCCTATCCTCTAATTTATCCTATCCTGTATCCTATCGTATCCCCTATCCTATCCTATCCTCTATCCTATCCTATCGTCTATCCTACAATATCCTCCATCCTATCCTATCCTCTATCCTATCCAATCCCCTATCCTATCCTCAATCTTATCCTATCCTCCATCCTATAATATTCTCTATCCTATCCAATCCTCTATCCTATCGTATCCTCTATCCTATCCTATCCTCTTTCCTATCCTATCCTCTATCCTATCCTGTCCTGTATCCTATCCTATCCCCTATCCTATCCTATCCTCTAGCCTATCCTGTCCTCTATCCTATCCTACCGTTTGTCCTATCATATCCTCTATTCTATCCTATCCTCTATCCTATCGTATCCTCTATCCTATCCTATCCTCTATCCTATCCTATCGTCTATCCTATAATATCCTCTATTCTATCCTATCCTCCATCCTATCCAATCCCCTATCCTATCCTCAATCTATCCTATCCTCCATCCTATCCTATCCTCTATCCTATCCTGTCCTCTATCCTATACTGTCCACTGTAATATCGTATCTCCTATCCTATTCTATCCTCTTTCCTATAATATCATCTATCCTATGCTATTCTCTATCCTATCATATCCTCCATCCTATCCCATCCTCTATCCTATCCTATCCTCTATAGTATCCTATCCTCTATCCAATCCAATCCTCTATCCTATCCTATCCTCCATAGTATGCTATCCTCTATCCTATCCTCTATCCTATCCTATCCTCTATCATATCCTATCCTCTATCCTATCCTACCGTTTGTCCTATCCTATCCTCTATCCTATCCTATCCTCTATCCTATCGTACCCTCTATCCTATCCTATCCTCCATAGTATCCTATCCTCTATGCTATCCTATCCTGAATCCTATCCAATCCCCTATCCTATCCTATCCTATCCTAACCTCTAGACTATCCTATCCTCTATCCTATCCTACCGTTTGTCCTATCCTATCCTCTATCCTATCCTATCCACTATCCTATCGTATCCTCTATCCTATCCTATCCTCTATCATATCCTATCGTCTATCCTATAATATCCTCTATCTAATCCTCTATCCAATCCTATCCTATATCCTATCGTATCCTCTGTCCTTTCCCATCCTCTAACGTATCCTATCATCTATCCTATCCTATCCTATATCCTATAATATCCTGTATCCTATCCTATACTCTATCCTATCCTATCCTCTGTCCTATCCTATCCTCTATCCTATCCTATCTTCTATCCTATCGTATCCTCTATCCTATCCCATCCTCTATCCTATCCTATCCTCCATCCTATCAAATCGTCTATCCTATAATATCCTCTATCCTATCCTATCCTCTATCCTATAATATCATATATCCTATGCTATCCTCTATCCTATCCTATCCTCAATCCTATCCTATCCCCTAACCTATACTATCCTCTATCCTATTCCAATCCTCTATCCAATCCAATCCCCTATCCTATCCTGAATCCTACCCTATCCCCTATCCTATCCTATCCTATCGTATCCCTTAGCCTATCCTATCCTCTATCCTATCCTCCCGTTTGTCTTATCCTATCTTCTATCCTATCCTATCCTCTATCCTATCGTATCCTCTATCCTATCGTATCCTCAATCCTATCCTATCCTCTATCCTATCCTATCCTCTATCTTATAATATCCTCTATCCTATCCAATCCTCTATCCTATCCTCTATCCTATCATCCATCCTATACTATCCACTATCCTATCCTATCCTCTAACCTATCCTATCCTCTATCCTATCCTATCGTCTATAATATCCTATCCTCTATCATATCCTATCCTCTTTCCAATAATGTCATGTATACTATGCTATTCTCTATCCTATCCTATCCTCTATCCTATCCTATCGTCTATCCTATAATATCTTCTATCCTATCCTATCCTCTACCCTAAAATATCCTCTATACGATCCAATCCTCTATCCTGTCCTCTATCCTATCCTCTATACTATCCTCTATCCTATCCTCTATCCTATCCTCTATCCTATCCAATCCTCTATCCTATAACATCCAATATTCTATCCAATACTCTATCCTATAACATCCAATATTCTATCCAATACTCTATCCTATACTATCCTCTATCCTATCCTATCCTCAATGCAATCCTGTATCCTATCCAATCCTCTATCCTATCCTATCCTCTATCCTACTGTATCCTCTATCCAGTCCCATCCTCTATCCTATCCTATAATATCCTCTATCCTATCCTATCCTCTGTCGTATCCTATTTTCTATCCTATCCTATCCTCTATCCTATCCTGTCCACTATCCTATCCTATCCACTATAATATCGTATCCTCTATCATATCCTATCCTCTTTCCTATAATATCTTCTATCCTATCCAATCCTCTATCCTATCCTCTATCCTATCCTCTATCCTATCCAATCCTCTATCCTATCCTATCCTCTATCCTATCGTATCCTCTATCCTATCCCATCCTCTATCCTATCCTTTCCTCTATCCTATCCAATCGTCTATCCTATAATATCCTCTATCCTATCCTATCCTGAATGCTATCCTCTATCCTATCCAATCCTTTATCCTATCCAATCCTCTATTCTATGATATCCTCTATCCTATCCAATCCTCTATCCTATCCTACCGTTTGTCCTATCCTATCCTCTATCCTATCCTATCCTCTATCCTATCCAATCCTCTATCCTATAACATCCAATATTCTATCCAATACTCTATCCTATAACATCCAATATTCTATCCAATACTCTATCCTATCGTATCCTCTATCCTATCGTATCCTCTATCCTATCGTATCCTCTATCCTATCCTATCCTCTATCGTATCCTATCCTCTATCCTATCCAATCCCCTATCGTATCCTCTATCCTATCCAATCCTCTATCCTATCCAATCCTCTATCCTATCCTCTATCCTATCATCCACCCTATATTATCCACTATCCTATCCTATCCTCTAAGCTATCCTATCCTCTATCCTATCCTATCCTCTATCCTATCCTATCCTCTATCCTATCCTATCTTCTATCCTATCCTATCCTCTATCCTATCCTATCCTCTTTCCTATCCTATCCTCTATCCTCTCCTATCGTCTATCCTATCCTGTCCTCTATCCTATCCTATCCTCTATCCTATGCTATCCTCTATCCTATCCTATCCTCTATCCTATCCTATCCTCTATCCTATCCTATCCTCTATCCTATCCTATCCTCTATCCTATCCTATCCTCTATCCTATCCTATTCTCTATCCTATCCTATCCTCTATCCTATCCTATCCTCTATCCTATCCTATCCTCTATCCTATCCTATCCTCTATCCTATCCTATCCTCTATCCTATCCTATCCTCTATCCTATCCTATCGTCTATCCTATAATATCCTCTATCCTATCCTATCCTCCATCCTATCCAATCCCCTATCCTATCCTCAATCTTATCCTATCCTCCATCCTATAATATCCTCTATCCTATCCAATCCTCTATCCTATCCTATCCTCTAATTTATCCTATCCTGTATCCTATCGTATCCCCTATCCTATCCTATCCTCTATCCTATCCTATCGTCTATCCTACAATATCCTCCATCCTATCCTATCCTCTATCCTATCCAATCCCCTATCCTATCCTCAATCTTATCCTATCCTCCATCCTATAATATTCTCTATCCTATCCAATCCTCTATCCTATCGTATCCTCTATCCTATCCTATCCTCTTTCCTATCCTATCCTCTATCCTATCCTGTCCTGTATCCTATCCTATCCCCTATCCTATCCTATCCTCTAGCCTATCCTGTCCTCTATCCTATCCTACCGTTTGTCCTATCATATCCTCTATTCTATCCTATCCTCTATCCTATCGTATCCTCTATCCTATCCTATCCTCTATCCTATCCTATCGTCTATCCTATAATATCCTCTATTCTATCCTATCCTCCATCCTATCCAATCCCCTATCCTATCCTCAATCTATCCTATCCTCCATCCTATCCTATCCTCTATCCTATCCTGTCCTCTATCCTATACTGTCCACTGTAATATCGTATCTCCTATCCTATTCTATCCTCTTTCCTATAATATCATCTATCCTATGCTATTCTCTATCCTATCATATCCTCCATCCTATCCCATCCTCTATCCTATCCTATCCTCTATAGTATCCTATCCTCTATCCAATCCAATCCTCTATCCTATCCTATCCTCCATAGTATGCTATCCTCTATCCTATCCTCTATCCTATCCTATCCTCTATCATATCCTATCCTCTATCCTATCCTACCGTTTGTCCTATCCTATCCTCTATCCTATCCTATCCTCTATCCTATCGTACCCTCTATCCTATCCTATCCTCCATAGTATCCTATCCTCTATGCTATCCTATCCTGAATCCTATCCAATCCCCTATCCTATCCTATCCTATCCTAACCTCTAGACTATCCTATCCTCTATCCTATCCTACCGTTTGTCCTATCCTATCCTCTATCCTATCCTATCCACTATCCTATCGTATCCTCTATCCTATCCTATCCTCTATCATATCCTATCGTCTATCCTATAATATCCTCTATCTAATCCTCTATCCAATCCTATCCTATATCCTATCGTATCCTCTGTCCTTTCCCATCCTCTAACGTATCCTATCATCTATCCTATCCTATCCTATATCCTATAATATCCTGTATCCTATCCTATACTCTATCCTATCCTATCCTCTGTCCTATCCTATCCTCTATCCTATCCTATCTTCTATCCTATCGTATCCTCTATCCTATCCCATCCTCTATCCTATCCTATCCTCCATCCTATCAAATCGTCTATCCTATAATATCCTCTATCCTATCCTATCCTCTATCCTATAATATCATATATCCTATGCTATCCTCTATCCTATCCTATCCTCAATCCTATCCTATCCCCTAACCTATACTATCCTCTATCCTATTCCAATCCTCTATCCAATCCAATCCCCTATCCTATCCTGAATCCTACCCTATCCCCTATCCTATCCTATCCTATCGTATCCCTTAGCCTATCCTATCCTCTATCCTATCCTCCCGTTTGTCTTATCCTATCTTCTATCCTATCCTATCCTCTATCCTATCGTATCCTCTATCCTATCGTATCCTCAATCCTATCCTATCCTCTATCCTATCCTATCCTCTATCTTATAATATCCTCTATCCTATCCAATCCTCTATCCTATCCTCTATCCTATCATCCATCCTATACTATCCACTATCCTATCCTATCCTCTAACCTATCCTATCCTCTATCCTATCCTATCGTCTATAATATCCTATCCTCTATCATATCCTATCCTCTTTCCAATAATGTCATGTATACTATGCTATTCTCTATCCTATCCTATCCTCTATCCTATCCTATCGTCTATCCTATAATATCTTCTATCCTATCCTATCCTCTACCCTAAAATATCCTCTATACGATCCAATCCTCTATCCTGTCCTCTATCCTATCCTCTATACTATCCTCTATCCTATCCTCTATCCTATCCTCTATCCTATCCAATCCTCTATCCTATAACATCCAATATTCTATCCAATACTCTATCCTATAACATCCAATATTCTATCCAATACTCTATCCTATACTATCCTCTATCCTATCCTATCCTCAATGCAATCCTGTATCCTATCCAATCCTCTATCCTATCCTATCCTCTATCCTACTGTATCCTCTATCCAGTCCCATCCTCTATCCTATCCTATAATATCCTCTATCCTATCCTATCCTCTGTCGTATCCTATTTTCTATCCTATCCTATCCTCTATCCTATCCTGTCCACTATCCTATCCTATCCACTATAATATCGTATCCTCTATCATATCCTATCCTCTTTCCTATAATATCTTCTATCCTATCCAATCCTCTATCCTATCCTCTATCCTATCCTCTATCCTATCCAATCCTCTATCCTATCCTATCCTCTATCCTATCGTATCCTCTATCCTATCCCATCCTCTATCCTATCCTTTCCTCTATCCTATCCAATCGTCTATCCTATAATATCCTCTATCCTATCCTATCCTGAATGCTATCCTCTATCCTATCCAATCCTTTATCCTATCCAATCCTCTATTCTATGATATCCTCTATCCTATCCAATCCTCTATCCTATCCTACCGTTTGTCCTATCCTATCCTCTATCCTATCCTATCCTCTATCCTATCCAATCCTCTATCCTATAACATCCAATATTCTATCCAATACTCTATCCTATAACATCCAATATTCTATCCAATACTCTATCCTATCGTATCCTCTATCCTATCGTATCCTCTATCCTATCGTATCCTCTATCCTATCTTATCCTCTATCGTATCCTATCCTCTATCCTATCCAATCCCCTATCGTATCCTCTATCCTATCCAATCCTCTATCCTATCCAATCCTCTATCCTATCCTCTATCCTATCATCCACCCTATATTATCCACTATCCTATCCTATCCTCTAAGCTATCCTATCCTCTATCCTATCCAATCCCCTATCGTATCCTCTATCCTATCCTATCGTCTATAATATCGTATCCTCTATCATATCCTATCCTCTTGCCAATAATATCATGTATCCTATGCTATTCTCTATCCTATCCTATCCTCTATCCTATCCTATCCTCTATCGTATCCTATCCTCTATCCTATCCAATCCCCTATCGTATCCTCTATCCTATCCTATCCTCTATCCTATCACATACCATATCCTATCCTCTATCCTATCTTATCCTCTATCCTATCCTCTATCCTATCCTATCCTCAATGCTATCCTGTATCCTATCCAATCCTCTATCCTATCCTATCCTCTATCCTATAACATCCAATATTCTATCCAATACTCTATCCTATAACATCCAATATTCTATCCAATACTCTATCCTATACTATCCTCTATCCTATCCTATCCTCAATGCAATCCTGTATCCTATCCAATCCTCTATCCTATCCTATCCTCTATCCTACTGTATCCTCTATCCAGTCCCATCCTCTATCCTATCCTATAATATCCTCTATCCTATCCTATCCTCTGTCGTATCCTATTTTCTATCCTATCCTATCCTCTATCCTATCCTGTCCACTATCCTATCCTATCCACTATAATATCGTATCCTCTATCATATCCTATCCTCTTTCCTATAATATCTTCTATCCTATCCAATCCTTTATCCTATCCTCTATCCTATCCTCTATCCTATCCAATCCTCTATCCTATCCTATCCTCTATCCTATCGTATCCTCTATCCTATCCCATCCTCTATCCTATCCTTTCCTCTATCCTATCCAATCGCCTATCCTATAATATCCTCTATCCTATCCTATCCTGAATGCTATCCTCTATCCTATCCAATCCTTTAACCTATCCAATCCTCTATTCTATGATATCCTCTATCCTATCCAATCCTCTATCCTATCCTACCGTTTGTCCTATCCTATCCTCTATCCTATCCTATCCTCTATCCTATCCAATCCTCTATCCTATAACATCCAATATTCTATCCAATACTCTATCCTATAACATCCAATATTCAATCCAATACTCTATCCTATCGTATCCTCTATCCTATCGTATCCTCTATCCTATCGTATCCTCTATCCTATCGTATCCTCTATCCTATCCCATCCTATAACGTATCCTATCATCTATCCTATCCTATCCTATATCCTATAATATCCTCTATCCTATCCAATCCTCTATCCTATCCAATCCTCTATCCTATCCTCTATCCTATCATCCACCCTATATTATCCACTATCCTATCCTATCCTCTAAGCTATCCTATCCTCTATCCTATCCAATGCCCTATCGTATCCTCCATCCTATCCTATCGTCTATAATATCGTATCCTCTATCATATCCTATCCTCTTGCCAATAATATCATGTATCCTATGCTATTCTCTATCCTATCCTATCCTCTATCCTATCATATCCTCTATCGTATCCTATCCTCTATCCTATCCAATCCCCTATCGTATCCTCTATCCTATCCTATCCTCTATCCTATCACATACCATATCCTATCCTCTATCCTATCTTATCCTGTATCCTATCCTCTATCCTATCCTATCCTCAATGCTATCCTGTATCCTATCCAATCCTCTATCCTATCCTATCCTCTATCCTATCCTATCCTCTATCCTATTGTATCCTCTATCCTATCCCATCCTCTATCCCATCCTATCCTCTATCCTATAATATCCTCTATCCTATCCTATCCTCTGTCGTATCCTATTTTCTATCCTATCCTATCCTCTATCCTATCCTGTCCTCTATCCTATCCTATCCTCTAACCTATCCTACCGTTTGTCCTATCCTATCCTCTATCCTATCCTATCCTCTATCTTATAATATCCTCTATCCTACCCAATCCTCTATCCTATCCAATCCCGTATTCGATCCTCTATCCTATCCTATCGTCTATCCTATCCTATTCTCAATCCTATCCTATCCTCTATCCTATAATATTCTCTATCCTATCCTCTATCCTATCATCCATCCTATATTATCCACTATCCTATCCTATCCTCTAAGCTATCCTATCCTCTATCCTATCCTATCCTCTATAATATCGTATCCTCTATCATATCCTATCCTCTTTCCAATAATATCATGTATCCTATGCTATTCTCTATACTATCCTATCCTCTATCCTATCCTATCCTCTATCGTATCCTATCCTCTATCCTATCCAATCCCCTATCGTATCCTCTATCCTATCCTATCCTCTATCCTATCACATACCATATCCTATCCTCTATCCTATCTTATCCTCTATCCTATCCTCTATCCTATCCTATCCTCAATGCTATCCTGTATCCTATCCAATCCTCTATCCTATCCTATCCTCTATCCTATAACATCCAATATTCTATCCAATACTCTATCCTATAACATCCAATATTCTATCCAATACTCTATCCTATACTATCCTCTATCCTATCCTATCCTCAATGCAATCCTGTATCCTATCCAATCCTCTATCCTATCCTATCCTCTATCCTACTGTATCCTCTATCCAGTCCCATCCTCTATCCTATCCTATAATATCCTCTATCCTATCCTATCCTCTGTCGTATCCTATTTTCTATCCTATCCTATCCTCTATCCTATCCTGTCCACTATCCTATCCTATCCACTATAATATCGTATCCTCTATCATATCCTATCCTCTTTCCTATAATATCTTCTATCCTATCCAATCCTCTATCCTATCCTCTATCCTATCCTCTATCCTATCCAATCCTCTATCCTATCCTATCCTCTATCCTATCGTATCCTCTATCCTATCCC
The DNA here is from genome assembly GCF_050948215.1 of Halictus rubicundus. Classification (NCBI taxonomy): domain Eukaryota; kingdom Metazoa; phylum Arthropoda; class Insecta; order Hymenoptera; family Halictidae; genus Halictus; species Halictus rubicundus. Next base: position 23,961 of record NW_027488838.1, on the reverse strand, counting down.
ATCCTCTATCCTATCCTTTCCTCTTTCCTATCCAATCGTCTATCCTATAATATCCTCTATCCTATCCTATCCTGAATGCTATCCTCTATCCTATCCAATCCTTTATCCTATCCAATCCTCTATTCTATGATATCCTCTATCCTATCCAATCCTCTATCCTATCCTACCGTTTGTCCTATCCTATCCTCTATCCTATCCTATCCTCTATCCTATCCAATCCTCTATCCTATAACATCCAATATTCTATCCAATACTCTATCCTATAACATCCAATATTCTATCCAATACTCTATCCTATCGTATCCTCTATCCTATCGTATCCTCTATCCTATCGTATCCTCTATCCTATCGTATCCTCTATCCTATCCCATCCTATAACGTATCCTGTCATCTATCATATCCTATCCTATATCCTATAATATCCTCTATCCTATCCAATCCTCTATCCTATCCAATCCTCTATCCTATCCTCTATCCTATCATCCACCCTATATTATCCACTATCCTATCCTATCCTCTAAGCTATCCTATCCTCTATCCTATCCAATCCCCTATCGTATCCTCTATCCTATCCTATCGTCTATAATATCGTATCCTCTATCATATCCTATCCTCTTGCCAATAATATCATGTATCCTATGCTATTCTCTATCCTATCCTATCCTCTATCCTATCATATCCTCTATCGTATCCTATCCTCTATCCTATCCAATCCCCTATCGTATCCTCTATCCTATCCTATCCTCTATCCTATCACATACCATATCCTATCCTCTATCCTATCTTATCCTCTATCCTATCCTCTATCCTATCCTATCCTCAATGCTATCCTGTATCCTATCCAATCCTCTATCCTATCCTATCCTCTATCCTATCCTGTCCTCTATCCTATCCTATCCTCTAACCTATCCTACCGTTTGTCCTATCCTATCCTCTATCCTATCCTATCCTCTATCTTATAATATCCTCTATCCTACCCAATCCTCTATCCTATCCAATCCCGTATTCTATCCTCTATCCTATCCTTTCGTCTATCCTATCCTATTCTCAATCCTATCCTATCCTCTATCCTATAATATTCTCTATCCTATCCTCTATCCTATCATCCATCCTATATTATCCACTATCCTATCCTATCCTCTAAGCTATCCTATCCTCTATAATATCGTATCCTCTATCATATCCTATCCTCTATCATATCCTATCCTCTTTCCAATAATATCATGTATCCTATGCTATTCTCTATCCTATCCTATCCTCTATCCTATCCTATCCTCTATCGTATCCTATCCTCTATCCTATCCAATCCCCTATCGTATCCTCTATCCTATCCTATCCTCTATCCTATCCCATACCCTATCCTATCCTCTATCCTATCCTATCCTCTATCCTATCCTCTATCCTATCCTATCCTCAATGCTATCCTGTATCCTATCCAATCCTCTATCCTATCCTATCCTCTATCCTATAATATCCTCTATCCTATACTATCCTCTATCCTATCCATTCCCCTGTCCTATCCTCTATCCTATCCTATCCTCTATCCTATCCTATCTTCTATCCTATCGTATCCTCTATCCTATCCCATCCTCTATCGTATCATATCCTCTATCCTATCATATCCTATATCCTATAATATCCTCAATCCTATCCAATCCTCTATCCTACCCTCTATCCTATCCTCTATCCTATCCTATCCTCAATCCTATCCTATCCCCTATCCTATCCTATCCTCTATCCTATCCTACCCTCTATCCTATTGTATCCTCTATCCTATACTATCCTCTAACCTATCCTATCCTCTATCCTATCCTATCCTCTATCCTATTGTATCCTCTATCCTATCCCATCCTCTATCCTATCCTCTATCCTATCCTATCCTCTATTCTATCGAATCCTCTATCCTATCCCATCCTTTATCGTATCCGATCCTCTATCCTATCCTATCCTCTATACTATCGTATCCTCTACCCTATCCCATCCTCTGTCCTATCCAATCGTCTATCCCATAATTTCCTGAATCCTATCCAATCCTGTATCCTATCCTCTATCCTATCCTATCCTCAATCCTATCCTATCCCCTATCCTATCCTATCCTCTCTCCTGTCGTATTCTCAATCCTATGCTATCCACAATCCTATCCTATCCCCTATCCTATCCTATCCTCTCTCCTGTCGTATTCTCTATCCTATATTATCCTCTAACCTATCCTATCCTCTAACCTATCCTATCCTGTATCCTATTGTATCCTCTTTCCTATCCCATCCTCTATCCTATCCTCTATCCTATTGTATCCTCTATCCTATCCCATCCTCTATCCTATCCTCTATCCTATCCTATCCTCTATCCTATCTTATACTCTATCATACCCTATCCCTTATCCAAGCCTATCCTCAATCCTATCCCATACTCTATCCTATCCTATCATGTATCCTATCCAATCGCCTATGCTATCCTCAATCCTATCCTATCCCCTATCCTATCCTATCCTCTATCCTGTCGTATTTTCTATCCTATACTATCCTCTAACGTATCCTATCCTCTATCCTATCCTATCCTCTATCGTATCCTATCCTCTATCCTATCCAATCCCCTATCGTATCCTCTATCCTATCCTATCCTCTATCCTATCCCATACCCTATCCTATCCTCTATCCTATCCTATCCTCTATCCTATCCTCTATCCTATCCTATCCTCAATGCTATCCTGTATCCTATCCAATCCTCTATCCTATATTATCCTCTATCCTATCCTATCCTCAATGCTATCCTGTATCCTATCCAATCCTCTATCCTATATTATCCTCTAGTCTATCCAATCCTATATCCTATCCAATCCTCTATTCTATAATATCCTCTATCCTATCCAATCCTTTATCCTATCCTCTAGCCTATCCTATCCTCAATGCAATCCTGTATCCTATCCAATCCTCTATCCTATCCTATCCTCTATGCTATAATATCATATATCGTATCCTATTCTCTATCCTATCCTATCCTCTATGCTATAATATCATATATCCTATCCTATTCTCTATCCTATCCTATCCTCTATCCTTTCCTATTCTCTATCCTATCCTATCCTCTATCCTATAATATCATATATCCTATCCTATCCTCTATCCTATCCTATCCTCTATCCTATAATATCCTCTATCCTATCCTATTCTCTATCCTATCCTATCCTCTATCCTATAATATCATATATCCTATCCTATCCTCTATCCTATCCTATCCTCTATCCTATAATATCATATATCGTATCCTATCCTCTATCCTATCCTATCCTCTATCCTATAATATCATATATCCTATCCTATTCTCTATCCTATCCTATCCTCTAAGCTATCCTATCCTCTATCCTATCCAATCCCCTATCGTATCCTCTATCCTATCCTATCGTCTATAATATCGTATCCTCTATCATATCCTATCCTCTTGCCAATAATATCATGTATCCTATGCTATTCTCTATCCTATCCTATCCTCTATCCTATCATATCCTCTATCGTATCCTATCCTCTATCCTATCCAATCCCCTATCGTATCCTCTATCCTATCCTATCCTCTATCCTATCACATACCATATCCTATCCTCTATCCTATCTTATCCTCTATCCTATCCTCTATCCTATCCTATCCTCAATGCTATCCTGTATCCTATCCAATCCTCTATCCTATCCTATCCTCTATCCTATCCTGTCCTCTATCCTATCCTATCCTCTAACCTATCCTACCGTTTGTCCTATCCTATCCTCTATCCTATCCTATCCTCTATCTTATAATATCCTCTATCCTACCCAATCCTCTATCCTATCCAATCCCGTATTCTATCCTCTATCCTATCCTTTCGTCTATCCTATCCTATTCTCAATCCTATCCTATCCTCTATCCTATAATATTCTCTATCCTATCCTCTATCCTATCATCCATCCTATATTATCCACTATCCTATCCTATCCTCTAAGCTATCCTATCCTCTATCCTATCCTATCCTCTATAATATCGTATCCTCTATCATATCCTATCCTCTTTCCAATAATATCATGTATCCTATGCTATTCTCTATCCTATCCTATCCTCTATCCTATCCTATCCTCTATCGTATCCTATCCTCTATCCTATCCAATCCCCTATCGTATCCTCTATCCTATCCTATCCTCTATCCTATCCCATACCCTATCCTATCCTCTATCCTATCCTATCCTCTATCCTATCCTCTATCCTATCCTATCCTCAATGCTATCCTGTATCCTATCCAATCCTCTATCCTATCCTATCCTCTATCCTATAATATCCTCTATCCTATACTATCCTCTATCCTATCCATTCCCCTGTCCTATCCTCTATCCTATCCTATCCTCTATCCTATCCTATCTTCTATCCTATCGTATCCTCTATCCTGTCCCATCCTCTATCGTATCATATCCTCTATCCTATCATATCCTATATCCTATAATATCCTCAATCCTATCCAATCCTCTATCCTACCCTCTATCCTATCCTCTATCCTATCCTATCCTCAATCCTATCCTATCCCCTATCCTATCCTATCCTCTATCCTATCCTACCCTCTATCCTATTGTATCCTCTATCCTATACTATCCTCTAACCTATCCTATCCTCTATCCTATCCTATCCTCTATCCTATTGTATCCTCTATCCTATCCCATCCTCTATCCTATCCTCTATCCTATCCTATCCTCTATTCTATCGAATCCTCTATCCTATCCCATCCTTTATCGTATCCGATCCTCTATCCTATCCTATCCTCTATACTATCGTATCCTCTACCCTATCCCATCCTCTGTCCTATCCAATCGTCTATCCCATAATTTCCTGAATCCTATCCAATCCTGTATCCTATCCTCTATCCTATCCTATCCTCAATCCTATCCTATCCCCTATCCTATCCTATCCTCTCTCCTGTCGTATTCTCAATCCTATGCTATCCACAATCCTATCCTATCCCCTATCCTATCCTATCCTCTCTCCTGTCGTATTCTCTATCCTATATTATCCTCTAACCTATCCTATCCTCTAACCTATCCTATCCTGTATCCTATTGTATCCTCTTTCCTATCCCATCCTCTATCCTATCCTCTATCCTATTGTATCCTCTATCCTATCCCATCCTCTATCCTATCCTCTATCCTATCCTATCCTCTATCCTATCTTATACTCTATCATGCCCTATCCCTTATCCAAGCCTATCCTCAATCCTATCCCATACTCTATCCTATCCTATCATGTATCCTATCCAATCGCCTATGCTATCCTCAATCCTATCCTATCCCCTATCCTATCCTATCCTCTATCCTGTCGTATTTTCTATCCTATACTATCCTCTAACGTATCCTATCCTCTATCCTATCCTATCCTCTATCGTATCCTATCCTCTATCCTATCCAATCCCCTATCGTATCCTCTATCCTATCCTATCCTCTATCCTATCCCATACCCTATCCTATCCTCTATCCTATCCTATCCTCTATCCTATCCTCTATCCTATCCTATCCTCAATGCTATCCTGTATCCTATCCAATCCTCTATCCTATATTATCCTCTATCCTATCCTATCCTCAATGCTATCCTGTATCCTATCCAATCCTCTATCCTATATTATCCTCTAGTCTATCCAATCCTATATCCTATCCAATCCTCTATTCTATAATATCCTCTATCCTATCCAATCCTTTATCCTATCCTCTAGCCTATCCTATCCTCAATGCAATCCTGTATCCTATCCAATCCTCTATCCTATCCTATCCTCTATGCTATAATATCATATATCGTATCCTATTCTCTATCCTATCCTATCCTCTATGCTATAATATCATATATCCTATCCTATTCTCTATCCTATCCTATCCTCTATCCTTTCCTATTCTCTATCCTATCCTATCCTCTATCCTATAATATCATATATCCTATCCTATCCTCTATCCTATCCTATCCTCTATCCTATAATATCCTCTATCCTATCCTATTCTCTATCCTATCCTATCCTCTATCCTATAATATCATATATCCTATCCTATCCTCTATCCTATCCTATCCTCTATCCTATAATATCATATATCGTATCCTATCCTCTATCCTATCCTATCCTCTATCCTATAATATCATATATCCTATCCTATTCTCTATCCTATCCTATCCTCTAAGCTATCCTATCCTCTATCCTATCCAATCCCCTATCGTATCCTCTATCCTATCCTATCGTCTATAATATCGTATCCTCTATCATATCCTATCCTCTTGCCAATAATATCATGTATCCTATGCTATTCTCTATCCTATCCTATCCTCTATCCTATCATATCCTCTATCGTATCCTATCCTCTATCCTATCCAATCCCCTATCGTATCCTCTATCCTATCCTATCCTCTATCCTATCACATACCATATCCTATCCTCTATCCTATCTTATCCTCTATCCTATCCTCTATCCTATCCTATCCTCAATGCTATCCTGTATCCTATCCAATCCTCTATCCTATCCTATCCTCTATCCTATCCTGTCCTCTATCCTATCCTATCCTCTAACCTATCCTACCGTTTGTCCTATCCTATCCTCTATCCTATCCTATCCTCTATCTTATAATATCCTCTATCCTACCCAATCCTCTATCCTATCCAATCCCGTATTCTATCCTCTATCCTATCCTTTCGTCTATCCTATCCTATTCTCAATCCTATCCTATCCTCTATCCTATAATATTCTCTATCCTATCCTCTATCCTATCATCCATCCTATATTATCCACTATCCTATCCTATCCTCTAAGCTATCCTATCCTCTATCCTATCCTATCCTCTATAATATCGTATCCTCTATCATATCCTATCCTCTTTCCAATAATATCATGTATCCTATGCTATTCTCTATCCTATCCTATCCTCTATCCTATCCTATCCTCTATCGTATCCTATCCTCTATCCTATCCAATCCCCTATCGTATCCTCTATCCTATCCTATCCTCTATCCTATCCCATACCCTATCCTATCCTCTATCCTATCCTATCCTCTATCCTATCCTCTATCCTATCCTATCCTCAATGCTATCCTGTATCCTATCCAATCCTCTATCCTATCCTATCCTCTATCCTATAATATCCTCTATCCTATACTATCCTCTATCCTATCCATTCCCCTGTCCTATCCTCTATCCTATCCTATCCTCTATCCTATCCTATCTTCTATCCTATCGTATCCTCTATCCTATCCCATCCTCTATCGTATCATATCCTCTATCCTATCATATCCTATATCCTATAATATCCTCAATCCTATCCAATCCTCTATCCTACCCTCTATCCTATCCTCTATCCTATCCTATCCTCAATCCTATCCTATCCCCTATCCTATCCTATCCTCTATCCTATCCTACCCTCTATCCTATTGTATCCTCTATCCTATACTATCCTCTAACCTATCCTATCCTCTATCCTATCCTATCCTCTATCCTATTGTATCCTCTATCCTATCCCATCCTCTATCCTATCCTCTATCCTATCCTATCCTCTATTCTATCGAATCCTCTATCCTATCCCATCCTTTATCGTATCCGATCCTCTATCCTATCCTATCCTCTATACTATCGTATCCTCTACCCTATCCCATCCTCTGTCCTATCCAATCGTCTATCCCATAATTTCCTGAATCCTATCCAATCCTGTATCCTATCCTCTATCCTATCCTATCCTCAATCCTATCCTATCCCCTATCCTATCCTATCCTCTCTCCTGTCGTATTCTCAATCCTATGCTATCCACAATCCTATCCTATCCCCTATCCTATCCTATCCTCTCTCCTGTCGTATTCTCTATCCTATATTATCCTCTAACCTATCCTATCCTCTAACCTATCCTATCCTGTATCCTATTGTATCCTCTTTCCTATCCCATCCTCTATCCTATCCTCTATCCTATTGTATCCTCTATCCTATCCCATCCTCTATCCTATCCTCTATCCTATCCTATCCTCTATCCTATCTTATACTCTATCATACCCTATACCTTATCCAAGCCTATCCTCAATCCTATCCCATACTCTATCCTATCCTATCATGTATCCTATCCAATCGCCTATGCTATCCTCAATCCTATCCTATCCCCTATCCTATCCTATCCTCTATCCTGTTGTATTTTCTATCCTATACTATCCTCTAACGTATCCTATCCTCTATCCTATCCTATCCTCTATCGTATCCTATCCTCTATCCTATCCAATCCCCTATCGTATCCTCTATCCTATCCTATCCTCTATCCTATCCCATACCCTATCCTATCCTCTATCCTATCCTATCCTCTATCCTATCCTCTATCCTATCCTATCCTCAATGCTATCCTGTATCCTATCCAATCCTCTATCCTATATTATCCTCTATCCTATCCTATCCTCAATGCTATCCTGTATCCTATCCAATCCTCTATCCTATATTATCCTCTAGTCTATCCAATCCTATATCCTATCCAATCCTCTATTCTATAATATCCTCTATCCTATCCAATCCTTTATCCTATCCTCTAGCCTATCCTATCCTCAATGCAATCCTGTATCCTATCCAATCCTCTATCCTATCCTATCCTCTATGCTATAATATCATATATCGTATCCTATTCTCTATCCTATCCTATCCTCTATGCTATAATATCATATATCCTATCCTATTCTCTATCCTATCCTATCCTCTATCCTTTCCTATTCTCTATCCTATCCTATCCTCTATCCTATAATATCATATATCCTATCCTATCCTCTATCCTATCCTATCCTCTATCCTATAATATCCTCTATCCTATCCTATTCTCTATCCTATCCTGTCCTCTATCCTATAATATCATATATCCTATCCTATCCTCTATCCTATCCTATCCTCTATCCTATAATATCATATATCCTATCCTATCCTCTATCCTATCCTATCCTCTATCCTATAATATCATATATCCTATCCTATTCTCTATCCTATCCTGTCCTCTACCCTATCCTATCCTCCATCCTATCCTATCCTCTATCCTATTGTATTCTCTATGATATCCCATCGTCTATCCTATCATATCGTCTATCCTATAATATCCTCTATCCTATCATATCGTCTATCCTATAATATCCTCTATCTTATCGAATCCTCTATACTATCCTCTATCCAATCCTCTATCCTATCCTATCCTCAATCCTATCCTATCCCCTATCCTATCCTATCCTCTATCCTGTCGTATCCTCTGTCCTATCCTATCCTCTATACTATCCTCTATCATATCCTCTATCCTATCCTCTATCCTATCGACTATCCAATAACATCCAATATCCTATCCAATCCTCTATCCTATCCTCTATCCTATCCTATCTTCTATCCTATCGTATCCTCTATCCTATCCCATCCTCTATCGTATCATATCCTCTATCCTATCATATCCTATATCCTATAATATCCTCAATCCTATCCAATCCTCTATCCTACCCTCTATCCTATCCTCTATCCTATCCTATCCTCAATCCTATCCTATCCCCTATCCTATCCTATCCTCTATCCTATCCTATCCTCTATCCTATTGTATCCTCTATCCTATACTATCCTCTAACCTATCCTATCCTCTACCCTATCCTATCCTCTATCCTATTGTATCCTCTATCCTATCCCATCCTCTATCCTATCCTCTATCCTATCCTATCCTCTATTCTATCGAATCCTCTATCCTATCCCATCCTTTATCGTATCCTATCCTCTATCCTATCCTATCCTCTATACTATCGTATCCTTTACCCTATCCCATCCTCTGTCCTATCCAATCGTCTATCCCATAATTTCCTGAATCCTATCCAATCCTGTATCCTATCCTCTATCCTATCCTATCCTCAATCCTATCCTATCCCCTATCCTATCCTATCCTCTCTCCTGTCGTATTCTCAATCCTATGCTATCCACAATCCTATCCTATCCCCTATCCTATCCTATCCTCTCTCCTGTCGTATTCTCTATCCTATACTATCCTCTAACCTATCCTATCCTCTATCCTATCCTATCCTCTATCCTATTGTATCCTCTTTCCTATCCCATCCTCTATCCTATCCTCTATCCTATTGTATCATCTATCCTATCCCATCCTCTATCCTATCCTCTATCCTATCCTATCCTCTATCCTGTCGTATTCTCAATCCTATCCTATCCCCTATCCTATCCTATCCTCTAACCTGTCGTATTCTCTATCCTATACTATCCTCTAACCTATCCTATCCTCTATCCTATCCTATCCTCTATTCTATCGAATCCTCTATCCTATCCCATCCTTTATCGTATCCTATCCTCTAACCTATCCTATCCTCTATCCTATCCCATCCTCTATCCTATCCTCTATCCTATTGTATCCTCTATCCTATCCCATCCTCTATCCTATCCTCTATCCTATCCTATCCTCTATTCTATCGAATCCTCTATCCCATCCCTTCCTTTATCGTATCCTATCCTCTATCCTATCCTATCATCTATCCTATCTTATACTCTATCATACCCTATCCTTTATCCAAGCCTATCCTCTATCCTATCCCATCCTCTATCCTATCCTATCGTCTATCCTACAATATCCCCTATCCTATCCAATCCTCTATCCTATCCTCTATCCTATCCTCTATCCTATCCTATATCCTATCGTCTATCCTATAATATCCTCTATCTTATCCAATCCTCTATCCTATCCTATCCTCTATGCTATAATATCATATATCGTATCCTATTCTCTATCCTATCCTATCCTCTATGCTATAATATCATATATCGTATCCTATTCTCTATCCTATAATATCATATATCCTATCCTATTCTCTATCCTATCCTATCCTCTATCCTTTCCTATTCTCTATCCTATCCTATCCTCTATCCTATAATATCATATATCCTATCCTATCCTCTATCCTATCCTATCCTCTATCCTATAATATCCTCTATCCTATCCTATTCTCTATCCTATCCTATCCTCTATCCTATAATATCATATATCCTATCCTATCCTCTATCCTATCCTATCCTCTATCCTATAATATCATATATCCTATCCTATCCTCTATCCTATCCTATCCTCTATCCTATAATATCATATATCCTATCCTATTCTCTATCCTATCCTGTCCTCTACCCTATCCTATCCTCCATCCTATCCTATCCTCTATCCTATTGTATTCTCTATGATATCCCATCGTCTATCCTATCATATCGTCTATCCTATAATATCCTCTATCCTATCATATCGTCTATCCTATAATATCCTCTATCTTATCGAATCCTCTATACTATCCTCTATCCAATCCTCTATCCTATCCTATCCTCAATCCTATCCTATCCCCTATCCTATCCTATCCTCTATCCTGTCGTATCCTCTGTCCTATCCTATCCTCTATCCTATCCCCTATCATATCCTCTATCCTATCCTCTATCCTATCGACTATCCAATAACATCCAAGATCCTATCCAATCCTCTATCCTATCCTCTATCCTATCCTATCTTCTATCCTATCGTATCCTCTATCCTATCCCATCCTCTATCGTATCATATCCTCTATCCTATCATATCCTATATCCTATAATATCCTCAATCCTATCCAATCCTCTATCCTACCCTCTATCCTATCCTCTATCCTATCCTATCCTCAATCCTATCCTATCCCCTATCCTATCCTATCCTCTATCCTATCCTATCCTCTATCCTATTGTATCCTCTATCCTATACTATCCTCTAACCTATCCTATCCTCTATCCTATCCTATCCTCTATCCTATTGTATCCTCTATCCTATCCCATCCTCTATCCTATCCTCTATCCTATCCTATCCTCTATTCTATCGAATCCTCTATCCTATCCCATCCTTTATCGTATCCTATCCTCTAACCTATCCTATCCTCTAGCCTATCCTATCCTCTATCCTATCCCATCCTCTATCCTATCCTCTATCCTATTGTATCCTCTATCCTATCCCATCCTCTATCCTATCCTCTATCCTATCCAATCCTCTATCCTATCCTCTATCCTATCATATCCTATCCTATCCTGTCCTCTAACCTATCCTATCCTCTATCCTATCCAATCCTCTATCCTACCCTTTATCCTATCCTCTATCCTATCCTATCCTCAATCCTATCCTATCCCCTACCCTATCCTATCCTCTATCCTATCCCATCCTCTATCCTATCCTATCGTCTATCCTATAATATCCTCTATCCTATCGAATCGTCTATCGTATCCTCTATCCTATTCTCTATCCTATACTCTATCCTATCCAATCCTCTATCCTACCCTTTATCCTATCCTCTATCCTATCCTATCCTCAATCCTATCCTATCCCCTATCCTATCCTATCCTCTATCCTGTCGTATCCTCTGTCCTATCCTATCCTCTATCCTGTCGTGTCGTCTGTCCTATCCTATCCTCTATCTTATCCTCTACCCTATCGTCTATCCTATAATATCCAATATCCTATCCAATCCTCTATCCTATCCTCTATCGTATTCTATCCTCTATCCTATTCTATCCTCTATCCTATCGTATCCTCTATCCTATCACATCCTCTATCCTATCCTATCGTCTATCCTACAATATCCCCTATCCTATCCAATCCTCTATCCTATCCTCTATCCTATCCTATCCTCTATCCTATTCTATCCTCTATCCTATCCTATCCTCTATCCTATCCTATCCTCTATCCTATACAATCCTCTATCCTATACAATCCTCTATCCTATAATATCCTCAATCCTATCCAATCCACTATCCTACCCTCTATCCTATGCTCTATCCTATCCTATCCTCAATCCTATCCTATCCCCTATCCTATCCTATCCTCTATCCTGTCGTATCCTCTGTCCTATCCTATCCTCTATCCTGTCGTATCGTCTGTCCTATCCTATCCTGTATCTTATCCTCTACCCTATCGTCTATCCTATAATATCCAATATCCTATCCAATCCTCTATCCTATCCTCTATCCTATCCTATCCTCTAACCTATCCTATCCTCTATCCTATCCTACACTATGTCCTATCCTATCCTCTATCCCATCCTATCCTCTAGCCTATCCTATCCTCAATGCAATCCTGTATCCTATCCAATCCTCTATCCTATCCTATCGTCTATCCTATAATATCCTCTATCCTATCCAATCGTCTATCGTATCCTCTATCCTATCCTCTATCCAATCCAATCCTCTATCCTACCCTTTATCCTATCCTCTATCCTATCCTATCCTCAATCCTATCCTATCCCCTACCCTATCCTATCCCACCCTTTATCGTATCCCATCCTCTATCCTATCCTATCGTCTATCCTATAATATCCTCTATCCTATCGAATCGTCTATCGTATCCTCTATCCTATTCTCTATCCTATACTCTATCCTATCCAATCCTCTATCCTACCCTTTATCCTATCCTCTATCCTATCCTATCCTCAATCCTATCCTATCCCCTATCCTATCCTATCCTCTATCCTGTCGTATCCTCTGTCCTATCCTATCCTCTATCCTGTCGTGTCGTCTGTCCTATCCTATCCTCTATCTTATCCTCTACCCTATCGTCTATCCTATAATATCCAATATCCTATCCAATCCTCTATCCTATCCTCTATCGTATTCTATCCTCTATCCTATTCTATCCTCTATCCTATCGTATCCTCTATCCTATCACATCCTCTATCCTATCCTATCGTCTATCCTACAATATCCCCTATCCTATCCAATCCTCTATCCTATCCTCTATCCTATCCTATCCTCTATCCTATTCTATCCTCTATCCTATCCTATCCTCTATCCTATCCTATCCTCTATCCTATACAATCCTCTATCCTATACAATCCTCTATCCTATAATATCCTCAATCCTATCCAATCCACTATCCTACCCTCTATCCTATGCTCTATCCTATCCTATCCTCAATCCTATCCTATCCCCTATCCTATCCTATCCTCTATCCTGTCGTATCCTCTGTCCTATCCTATCCTCTATCCTGTCGTATCGTCTGTCCTATCCTATCCTGTATCTTATCCTCTACCCTATCGTCTATCCTATAATATCCAATATCCTATCCAATCCTCTATCCTATCCTCTATCCTATCCTATCCTCTAACCTATCCTATCCTCTATCCTATCCTACACTATGTCCTATCCTATCCTCTATCCCATCCTATCCTCTAGCCTATCCTATCCTCAATGCAATCCTGTATCCTATCCAATCCTCTATCCTATCCTATCGTCTATCCTATAATATCCTCTATCCTATCCAATCGTCTATCGTATCCTCTATCCTATCCTCTATCCAATCCAATCCTCTATCCTACCCTTTATCCTATCCTCTATCCTATCTTATCCTCTATTCTATCGTATCCACTATCCTATCCCACCCTTTATCGTATCCTATCCTCTATCCAATCTTATCCTCTATCCTATCCAATCCTCTATCCTATCCTCTATCCTATCATATCCTATCCTATCCTGTCCTCTAACCTATCCTATCCTCTATCCTATCCAATCCTCTATCCTACCCTTTATCCTATCCTCTATCCTATCCTATCCTCAATCCTATCCTATCCCCTATCCTATCCTATCCTCTATCCTGTCGTATCCTCTGTCCTATCCTATCCTCTATCCTGTCGTGTCGTCTGTCCTATCCTATCCTCTATCTTATCCTCTACCCTATCGTCTATCCTATAATATCCAATATCCTATCCAATCCTCTATCCTATCCTCTATCGTATTCTATCCTCTATCCTATTCTATCCTCTATCCTATCGTATCCTCTATCCTATCACATCCTCTATCCTATCCTATCGTCTATCCTACAATATCCCCTATCCTATCCAATCCTCTATCCTATCCTCTATCCTATCCTATACTCTATCCTATTCTATCCTCTTTCCTATCCTATCCTCTATCCTATCCTATCCTCTATCCTATACAATCCTCTATCCTATACAATCCTCTATCCTATAATATCCTCAATCCTATCCAATCCACTATCCTACCCTCTATCCTATGCTCTATCCTATCCTATCCTCAATCCTATCCTATCCCCTATCCTATCCTATCCTCTATCCTGTCGTATCCTCTGTCCTATCCTATCCTCTATCCTGTCGTATCGTCTGTCCTATCCTATCCTCTATCTTATCCTCTACCCTATCGTCTATCCTATAATATCCAATATCCTATCCAATCCTCTATCCTATCCTCTATCCTATCCTATCCTCTATCCTATTCTATCCTCTATCCTATCCTATCCTCTATCCTATCCTATCCTCTATCCTATACAATCCTCTATCCTATCCTATCCTCTATCCTATACAATCCTCTATCCTATAATATCCTCAATCCTATCCAATCCTCTATCCTACCCTCTATCCTATGCTCTATCCTATCCTATCCTCAATCCTATCCTATCCCCTATCCTATCCTATCCTCTAGCATGTCCTATCCTCTGTCCTATCCTATCCTCTATCCTATCGACTATCCAATAATATCCAATATCCTATCCAATCCTCTATCCTATCCCATCCTCTATCGTATCCTATCCTCTATCCTATCATATCCTATATCCTATAATATCCTCAATCCTATCCAATCCTCTATCCTACCCTCTATCCTATCCTCTATCCTATCCTATCCTCAATCCTATCCTATCCCCTATCCTATCCTATCCTCTATCCTATTGTATCCTCTTTCCTATCCCATCCTCTATCCTATCCTCTATCCTATTGTATCCTCTATCCTATCCCATCCTCTATCCTATCCTCTATCCTATCCTATCCTCTATCCTATCTTATACTCTATCATACCCTATCCTTTATCCAAGCCTATCCTCAATCCTATCCCATACTCTATCCTATCCTATCATGTATCCTATCCAATCGCCTATGCTATCCTCAATCCTATCCTATCCCCTATCCTATCCTATCCTCTATCCTGTCGTATTTTCTATCCTATACTATCCTCTAACCTATCCTATCCTCTATCCTATCCTATCCTCTATCCTATTGTATCCTCTGTACTATCCCATCCTCTATCCTATCCTCTATCCTATTGTATCCTCTATCCTATCCCATCCTCTATCCTATCCTCTATCCTATCCTATCCTCTATCCTGTCGTATTCTCAATCCTATCCTATCCCCTATCATATCCTATCCTCTAACCTGTCGTATTCTCTATCCTATACTATCCTCTAACCTATCCTATCCTCTATCCTATCCTATCCTCTATTCTATCGAATCCTCTATCCTATCCCATCCTTTATCGTATCCTATCCTCTAACCTATCCTATCCTCTATCCTATCCTCTATCCTATTGTATCCTCTATCCTATCCCATCCTCTATCCTATCCTCTATCCTATCCTATCCTCTATTCTATCGAATCCTCTATCCCATCCCATTCTTTATCGTATCCTATCCTCTATCCCATCCTATCATCTATCCTATCTTATACTCTATCATACCCTATCCTTTATCCAAGCCTATCCTCTATCCTATCCCATCCTCTATCCTATCCTATCGTCTACCTTACAATATCCCCTATCATATCCAATCCTCTATCCTATCCTCTATCCTATAGTCTATCCTCTATCCTATCGTCTATCCTATAATATCCTCTATCCTATCCAATCCTCTATCCTATCCTCTATCCTATCCTATCCTCTATTCTATCGCATCCTCTATCCTACCCCATCCTTTATCGTATCCTATCCTCTATCCTATCGTCTATCCTATAATATGCCCTATCCTATCCAATCCTCTATTCTATAATATCCTCTATCCTATCCTCTATCCTATCTTATCCTCTATTCTATCGTATCCTCTATCCTATCCCACCCTTTATCGTATCCTATCCTCTATCCAATCTTATCCCTTATCCTATCCAATCCTCTATCCTATCCTCTTATCTATCATATCCAATCCTATCCTGTCCTCTAACCTATCCTATCCTCTATCCTATCCTACACTATGTCCTATCCTATCCTCTATCCCATCCTATCCTCTATCCTATCCTATCCTCTATCCTATCGTATCCTCTATCCTATCCCATCCTCTATCCTATCCTATCGTCTATCATATAATATCCTCTATCCTATCCAATCGTCTATCGTATCCTCTATCCTATTCTCTATCCTATCCTCTATCCTATCCTATCCTCAATGCTATCCTTTATCCTATCCAATCCTCTATCCTATCCTATCATCTATCCTATCGTATCCTCTTTCCTATCCCATCCTCAACCGTATCCTATCCTCTATCCTATCATCTACTCTATCGTCTATCCTACAATATCCCCTATCCTATCCAATCCTCTATCCTATACTCTATCCTATCGTCTATCCTATAATATCCCCTATCCTATCCAATCCTCTATTCTATAATATCCTCTATCCTATCCTCAATCCTATCCTATCCCCTACCTTATCCCATCCTATCCTATTCTCTATCCTATCCCATCCTCTATTCTATCGTATCCTCTATCCTATCCTATCCTTTATCGTATCCTATCTTGTATCCTATCCTGTCCTCTATCCTATAATATCCTCAATCCTATCCAATCCTCTATCCTACCCTCTATCCTATCCTCTATCCTATCCTATCCTCAATCCTATCCTATCCCCTATCCTATCCTATCCTCTATCCTGTCATATCCTCTGTCCTATCCTATCCTCTATCCTGTCGTATCGTCTGTCCTATCCTATCCTCTATCTTATCCTCTACCCTATCGTCTATCCTATAATATCCAATATCCTATCCAATCCTCTATCCTATCCTCTATCCTATCCTATACTCTATCCTATTCTATCCTCTATCCTATCGTATCCTCTATCCTATCACATCCTCTATCCTATCCTATCGTCTATCCTACAATATCCCCTATCCTATCCAATCCTCTATCATATCCTCTATCCTATCCTATCCTCCATCCTATTCTATCCTCTAGCATATCCTATCCTCTATCCTATCCTATCCTCTATCCTATACAATCCTCTATCCTATCCTATCCTCTATCCTATGCAATCCTCTATCCTATAATATCCTCAATCCTATCCAATCCTCTATCCTACCCTCTATCCTATGCTCTATCCTATCCTATCCTCAATCCTATCCTATCCCCTATCCTATCCTATCCTCTAGCCTGTCGTATCCTCTGTCCTATCCTATCCTCTATCCTGTCGTATCGTCTGTCCTATCCTATCCTCTATCCTATCCTCTATCATATCCTCTATCCTATCCTCTATCCTATCGACTATCCAATAATATCCAATATCCTATCCAATCCTCTATCCTATCCTCAATCCTATCCTATCCCCTATCTTATCCTATCCTCTATCCTGTCGTATCCTCTGTCCTATACTATCCTCTATCTTATCCTCTACCCTATCGTCTATCCTATAATATCCAATATCCTATCCAATCCTCTATCCTATCCTCTAGCCTATCCTATCCTCTATCCTATCCTTTCCTCAATCCTATCCTATCTTCTATCCTATCCTATCCTCTATCCTATCCTATCCTCTAACCTATACTATCCTCTATCCTATCCTATCTTCTATCCTACCCAATCATCTATCCTATCACATCCCCTATCCTATCCTCTATCCTACCCTATCCTCTATCCTATCCTATCCTCTATCCTATCCTATCCTCTATCCTATCCTATCCTCTATCCTATCCTATCCTCTATCCTATCCTATCCTCTATCCTATCCTATTCTCTATCCTATCCTATCCTCTATCTTATCCTATCCTCTATCCTATCCTATCCTCTATCCTATCCTATCCTCTATCCTATCCTATCCTCTATCCTATCCTATCCTCTATCCTATCCTATCCTCTATCCTATCCTATCCTCTATCCTCTATCCTATCCTAACCTCTATCCTATCCTATCCTCTATCCTATCCTATCCTCTATCCGATCCTATCCTCTATCCTATCCTATCCTCTATCCTATCCTATCCTCTATCCTATTCTATCCTCTATCCTATCCTATCCTCTATCCTATCCTATGCTCTATCCTATCCTATCCTCTATCCTATCCTATCCTCTATCCTATCCTATCCTCTATCCTATCAAATCCCCTATCCTATACTCTATCCTATCCTATCCTCTATCCTATCCTATCCTCTATCCTATCCTATCCTCTATCCTATCCTGTCTTCTATCCTATCCTATCCTCCATCCTAGCCTATCCTCAATCCTATCCTTTCCTGTATCCTAACCAATCCTCTATCCTATCCTATCCTCTATCCTCTATCCTATCCAATCCTCTATCCTATCCATTCCTCTATCCTATCCTATCCTCTATCCTATAATATCCTCTATCCTATCCTATCCTCTATCCAATCCTCTATCCTATCCTATCCTCTATCCTATCCTATCCTCTATCCTATCCTATCCTCTATCCTATCCTATCCTCTATCCTATCCTATCTTCTATCCTACCCAATCATCTATCCTATCAAATCCCCTATCCTATCCTCTATCCTATCGTATCCTCTATCCTATCCTATCCTCTATCCTATCCTATCCTCTATCCGATCCTATCCTCTATCCTATCCTATCCTCTATCCTATCCTATCCTCTATCCCATCCTATCCTGTATCCTATCCAATCCTTAATCCTATCCTATCATCTATCCTCTATCCTATCCAATCCTCTATCCTATCCTATCCTCTATCCTATCCTATCCTCTATCCTATCCTATCCTCTATCCTATCCTATCTTCTATCCTATCCTATCCTCTATCCTATCCTATCCTCTATCCTATCCTATCCTCTATCCTCTCCTATCGTCTATCCTATCCTGTCCTCTATCCTATCCTATCCTCTATCCTATGCTATCCTCTATCCTATCCTATCCTCTATCCTATCCTATCCTCTATCCTATCCTATCCTCTATCCTATCCTATCCTCTATCCTATCCTATCCTCTATCCTATCCTATCCTCTATCCTATCCTATCCTCTATCCTATCCTATTCTCTATCCTATCCTATCCTCTATCCTATCCTATCCTCTATCCTATCCTATCCTCTATCCTCTATCCTATCCTAACCTCTATCCTATCCTATCCTCTATCCTATCCTATCCTCTATCCGATCCTATCCTCTATCCTATCCTATCCTCTATCCTATCCTATCCTCTATCCTATTCTATCCTCTATCCTATCCTATCCTCTATCCTATCCTATGCTCTATCCTATCCTATCCTCTATCCTATCCTATCCTCTATCCTATCCTATCCTCTATCCTATCAAATCCCCTATCCTATACTCTATCCTATCCTATCCTCTATCCTATCCTATCCTCTATCCTATCCTATCCTCTATCCTATCCTGTCTTCTATCCTATCCTATCCTCCATCCTAGCCTATCCTCAATCCTATCCTTTCCTGTATCCTAACCAATCCTCTATCCTATCCTATCCTCTATCCTCTATCCTATCCAATCCTCTATCCTATCCATTCCTCTATCCTATCCTATCCTCTATCCTATAATATCCTCTATCCTATCCTATCCTCTATCCAATCCTCTATCCTATCCTATCCTCTATCCTATCCTATCCTCTATCCTATCCTATCCTCTATCCTATCCTATCCTCTATCCTATCCTATCTTCTATCCTACCCAATCATCTATCCTATCAAATCCCCTATCCTATCCTCTATCCTATCGTATCCTCTATCCTATCCTATCCTCTATCGTATCCTATCCTCTATCCGATCCTATCCTCTATCCTATCCTATCCTCTATCCTATCCTATCCTCTATCCCATCCTATTCTGTATCCTATCCAATCCTTAATCCTATCCTATCATCTATCCTCTATCCTATCCAATCCTCTATCCTATCCTATCCTCTATCCTATCCTATCCTCTATCCTATCCTATCTTCTATCCTATCCTATCCTCTATCCTATCCTATCCTCTATCCTATCCTATCCTCTATCCTCTCCTATCGTCTATCCTATCCTGTCCTCTATCCTATCCTATCCTCTATCCTATGCTATATTCTATCCTATCCTATCCTCTATCCTATCCTATCCTCTATCCTATCCTATCCTCTATCCTATCCTATCCTCTATCCTATCCTATCCTCTATCCTATCCTATCCTCTATCCTATCCTATTCTCTATCCTATCCTATCCTCTATCCTATCCTATCCTCTATCCTATCCTATCCTCTATCCTATCCTATCCTCTATCCTCTATCCTATCCTAACCTCTATCCTATCCTATCCTCTATCCTATCCTATCCTCTATCCTATTTTATCCTCTATCCTATCCTTTCCTCTATCCTATCCTATGCTCTATCCTATCCTATCCTCTATCCTATCCTATCCTCTATCCTATCCTATCCTCTATCCTATCAAATCCAATATCCTATACTCTATCCTATCCTATCCTCTATCCTATCCTATCCTCTATCCTATCCTATCCTCTATCCTATCCTGTCCTCTATCCTATCCTATCCTCCATCCTAGCCTATCCTCAATCCCATCCTTTCCTCTATGCTATCCAATCCTCTATCCTATCCATTTCTCTATCCTATCCTATCCTCTATCCTATAATATCCTCTATCCTATCCTATCCTCTATCCAATCCTCTATCCTATCCTATCCTCTATCCTATCCTATCCTCTATCCTATCCTATCTTCTATCCTACCCAATCATCTATCCTATCAAATCCCCTATCCTATCCTCTATCCTATCGTATCCTCTATCCTATCCTATCCTCTATCCTATCCTATCCTCTATCCGATCCTATCCTCTATCCTATCCTATCCTCTATCCTATCCTATCCTCTATCCAATCCTCTATCCTATCCTATCCTCTATCCTATCCTATCCTCTATCCTATCCTATCCTCTATCCCATCCTATCCTGTATCCTATCCAATCCTTAATCCTATCCTATCATCTATCCTCTATCCTATCCAATCCTCTATCCAATCCATTCCTCTATCCTATCATATCCTCTATCCTATAATATCCTCTATCCTATCCTATCCTCTATCCAATCCTCTGTCCTATCCTATCCTCTATCCTATCCTATCCTCTATCCTATCCTATCTTCTATCCTATCCTATCCTCTATCCTATCAAATCCCCTATCCTATCCTCTATCCTATCCTATCCTGTATCCTATCCAATCCTCTATCCTATCCATTCCTCTATCCTATCCTATCCTCTATCCTATAATATCCTCTATCCTATCCTATCCTCTATCCAATCCTCTATCCTATCCTATCCTCTATCCTATCCTATCCTCTATCCTATCCTATCCTCTATCCTATCCTATCCTCTATCCTATCCTATCAAATCCCCTATCCTATCCTCTATCCTATCCTATCCTCTATCCTATCAAATCCAATATCCTATACTCTATCCTATCCTATCCTCTATCCTATCCTATCCTCTATCCTATCCTATCCTCTATCCTATCCTGTCCTCTATCCTATCCTATCCTCCATCCTAGCCTATCCTCAATCCCATCCTTTCCTCTATCCTATCCAATCCTCTATCCTATCCATTCCTCTATCCTATCCTATCCTCTATCCTATAATATCCTCTATCCTATCCTATCCTCTATCCAATCCTCTATCCTATCCTATCCTCTATCCTATCCTATCCTCTATCCTATCCTATCTTCTATCCTACCCAATCATCTATCCTATCAAATCCCCTATCCTATCCTCTATCCTATCGTATCCTCTATCCTATCCTATCCTCTATCCTATCCTATCCTCTATCCGATCCTATCCTCTATCCTATCCTATCCTCTATCCTATCCTATCCTCTATCCAATCCTCTATCCTATCCTATCCTCTATCCTATCCTATCCTCTATCCTATCCTATCCTCTATCCCATCCTATCCTGTATCCTATCCAATCCTTAATCCTATCCTATCATCTATCCTCTATCCTATCCAATCCTCTATCCAATCCATTCCTCTATCCTATCATATCCTCTATCCTATAATATCCTCTATCCTATCCTATCCTCTATCCAATCCTCTGTCCTATCCTATCCTCTATCCTATCCTATCCTCTATCCTATCCTATCTTCTATCCTATCCTATCCTCTATCCTATCAAATCCCCTATCCTATCCTCTATCCTATCCTATCCTGTATCCTATCCAATCCTCTATCCTATCCATTCCTCTATCCTATCCTATCCTCTATCCTATAATATCCTCTATCCTATCCTATCCTCTATCCAATCCTCTATCCTATCCTATCCTCTATCCTATCCTATCCTCTATCCTATCCTATCCTCTATCCTATCCTATCCTCTATCCTATCCTATCTTCTATCCTACCCAATCATCTATCCTATCAAATCCCCTATCCTATCCTCTATCCTATCGTATCCTCTATCCTATCCTATCCTCTATCCTATCCTATCCTCTATCCGATCCTATCCTCTATCCTATCCTATCCTCTATCCTATCCTATCCTCTATCCCATCCTATCCTGTATCCTATCCAATCCTTAATCCTATCCTATCATCTATCCTCTATCCTATCCAATCCTCTATCCTATCCTATCCTCTATCCTATCCTATCCTCTATCCTATCCTATCCTCTATCCTATCCTATCTTCTATCCTATCCTATCCTCTATCCTATCCTATCCTCTTTCCTATCCTATCCTCTATCCTCTCCTATCGTCTATCCTATCCTGTCCTCTATCCTATCCTATCCTCTATCCTATGCTATCCTCTATCCTATCCTATCCTCTATGCTATCCTATCCTCTATCCTATCCTATCCTCTATCCTATCCTATCCTCTATCCTCTATCCTATCCTAACCTCTATCCTATCCTATCCTCTATCCTATCCTATCCTCTATCCTATTCTATCCTCTATCCTATCCTTTCCTCTATCCTATCCTATGCTCTATCCTATCCTATCCTCTATCCTATCCTATCCTCTATCCTATTCTATCCTCTATCCTAT